>NC_025690.1:7384491-7387269 GCF_000633955.1 Camelina sativa | reverse complement strand
GGAGTAAGAGGGTGAAGAGGTCACGTGAGGAAGTAAAGAGGGTAGGTGTACATATATATAAGACACGACAGTTTCCAGCTGTAGCCGTCATTTTTATTGGTCCAACCCAACCCCGCATGCAATATTCAGTTTTTCTTTTGTCAAGTAACGTTTGAATATTCATTTTTGTTTTTAGTCAAGATATTAAAATTTTATTTGGATTGTACTTTTGCCATTTATTATTTATTGAAATTTGAAACTCCAAATGTAACTGACATTTAAAAAAAAAAAAAAAATTGTAACTGACATTGATTTACATATATTTTAAGAAACCTAAACTGATGTCTAAATCAGATTTGCATTATGTTTAATTAATCTACATTTTTTTTACATGTAAATAATAGTCTCTCCATTATGTATTAGAAAATAATTTTTTAAAGAAATATTTCTATATTTTATATGCATTTTTATTAAGAGAATTTATTAGAAACACCTTTTTTGATATATCTTTTATAAAAAAATACTTCTTTTTTGGTCTTTTTCATTTTTACCATTTTTTTAATTTTTAATAAACATTTTAGCTTTACATGAAAAATATTTTAACCAATAAAATAAAAAACAAAATTTTTCTGTCAAAAATACTTTACAATGCTTTAAAAAAGTTTTTATAAGTAGAAACCTTATAAAAACATTATAAACACTTTATAAAAAACCTTATAAAAACTTTGTAAATGTTTTATAAAAATCTTATAAAAAACTTTTTAAAAACCTTGTAAAAATGTTTACAAGATTTTTATAAGGTGTTTATAAGATATAAATTTTCAAAAATTTGGCGGAAAAATTCAATTTCGTAATTTTAATGGAAAAATTTTCTTCATTTTTTGACGGAAATTTTTACTTTTGTTGGGATTTTTTTTATTTTGGCGGAAAAATAGTTATTGGCGGGAAATTTTTTTCATTTTTTGACGGGAATTTAGATTTGGGTGACTGTACATTTTTGCTATCACTCAAAGAAAAAGTAATTTAGTCATTTTGTATATATAAAAAAAGTAGTTTTGAAAATAGTTAATATGGAAAAATATTTTTAAAAAGGAGTATGGAAAAATGATATTTTTGAGAATGACCTTATTATTAATTATTGATGACGATTTCACCGGGAAGAATGGCGGAGGAAACCCCACGAGCGAAGGAGACACTCGTGGAAGATGAGGAGGTTGGGCCTTTGAGATCTGGAGGTTATGCAGAGAGCAGATCCAAACTCATAGTTGTTCAGTGTAGCAAACCGCGCACGCAAGTGAAGAAGAGGTCAGTGCATGATAGCAAATCCCCCATGCGAAGAAGAGGTTAGTGCACTATAGCAAATCTTTCAGGCCGCAAAGCAAAATAGAAAAACCCACATAGGTCAGAGCTCAGACACAGCTCGGTCACCTTAGCAAAACCCACATATGTCACAGCTCGGTCACAGTTCGGTCATCGTAATATACTATAGCAAGTCCACTGTATATAATCGTCACAATAGGCATGAAAAAATATTTTTAAAAAGACAAAAAAAGGTATTTCATTATTGTGTTATTTTTTTAAACAAAGACAATCTAATACATGACTCTTAATTTAATTAATAAAGTAAGAGATCAATAAAAAAAAATTAATCTGATATTGAATTTCACTTTTTCTTATAAATAGAAGAAAAACAGAGGTGGATCTAAATTGAAAACATTTTTTGTTTTAAAGGTTTTACTTCAAAATCTATTTTTAAAACATCTATTTACCTTTTTTTCTAAGGTCGGAATCTTTGGTTGATTAATTCAAACTAATAGTCATTAAGATTCCGGAGATTCCAATTTAGAAAAGTCAAAGATTCAAAGAACAAGTCCAGGTCCACATGTTGAATCCTATTCATCATCCACTCATCCTTCATATCTTCCCTCCACCGTCTCCGCCCAAAAAAAAAAAAAGCCTTTTAATTAATAAAATATATCAATTAAATAGTTATCCGATGACTCATCCTATGGTCAGGACCTTGCTGTCTCTGACGTCCTTCAGTATTTATTATTTTTTGAATTTTGTTTCACTCAGAAAATTACGGCACAATCTTGCTTACCCTTTTCAGGAAAACAGCTAATATTTGTGGACCTAAAATACATAACGTAGCATCTAGAACTGTAGTATATTCTTATATTTTGAATTCCGTACCCTGATACTAGTACTAATTAGTAAATTACTACTTATATAATGCAAATCAAGCAAGAGTCAATAAGACGTGAGTAGAGAGAACTTTGCTATCATGACTACAGTTGCAATAATTAATTACATTAAGAAAATCCCCAATTTTTTTATTTTTAAGATTACCCATTATACGATACCATACCATAATGGTTTAGAAAAAAACTATACCATAGAGGGGTATTTTGAGATTATGGTATTTTAGGATTCCCTTTTGAATTGAAATGGATGTAAATCATCGAATTCAAATTAGTAGGAAGAATAAAACTTACAAGATTAGTTTTAACTTTCTTTACACAGATTCCCTTGTAATTTTAGAATATAGTTTTTTGTCACTATTTTTTTTTTTAGATTATTCTATCTGAATCAATCCGATTAAAGAATTGTACACATGGACATCTATATATATCGACCAGGCAAAACGTGTATGTATATGCATAAGGTTTTACGTTCTTCTATATATATATATATCATTGGAGTAGGAAAAAATCACACAACCAAAAGCGTTGAGAGAAAAAACAAGAGAAGAGAGAAAAAAAACAAAAGCTTAGGAAACATCAAAAAAAAAAAAAAAGA
>NC_025690.1:7287512-7383069 GCF_000633955.1 Camelina sativa | reverse complement strand
AGAAGCGTTTATGAGGCTACTGGTCTTAAAGGGATGCTCGTCTATGGCGTCGAACACGCCGATGACGCTGCATCTTGTGATGATAACATGCAACAATTCATCCGAACCATTGAAGCTGCCAAATCTTTACCTACATCCCACGTAAGCCATTCCTCTCTGTTTCTCTTCTTTCCTCTGTTTTTTTTTTTTTTCTTTTTTACATTTTATAACAGTCAAAAAGAAAAAATAATCTTAGATTTAATTATATTATTAAACATTTTCTTAAAATGAAATAATTTGTTGATGGTAATCAAATATGGGCAACTTGTTTTGTGTTCGACAGCCAAATCTCCGTACTCTGACAAAGTACACTTGCATAGATATGTACATTTTATATCTATCTATTTTTTCATATGAACAATTAATAAATTTGTTAAATTACTCTTACGCGTTTTTAACAAGGAACAAGTACATGGATAGATAGATTTGCAATATATTTACCTTTTAAATTCGACGTTTGAATTTTATCAATGCGTCATTATCGGATTAGATTTATACGCACGAGGTCCTCCTAGTTGGAGATATTAGCTGACCCTTAAAGGTGGACTAGAACTTTCTGAAGAAAAACACTTTAGGAATATTCTCTCCGGTTTATTGTTGTGAAATCCCGGTTTATTCCGGTTTATCTATGGGTTTTTAATAACCGGTTATTTGTTTCTTTATGTCCTAACAGTTTAGCTCAGTGGTCGTGAAGATAACCGCGATTTGTCCAATTAGTCTTCTGAAACGAGTGAGCGATCTGCTTCGATGGGAATACAAGAGTCCAGGTTTCAAACTCTCCTGGAAGCTCAAATCGTTTCCGGTTTTCTCCGATTCGAGTCCTCTCTACCACACAAACTCAGAACCGGAACCCTTAACCGCGGAAGAAGAATTGGAGCTGGAAGCAGCCCACACAAGGATCCAAGAAATCTGTAGGAAATGCCAAGAGTCCAATGTACCTTTGCTGATCGATGCGGAAGACACAATCCTCCAACCCGCGATCGATTACATGGCTTACTCATCGGCGATCCTGTTCAACGCGGACAAAGACCGACCGATTGTTTACAACACGATTCAGGCGTACTTGAGAGACGCCGGCGAAAGATTGCATTTGGCTGTACAAAATGCCGAGAAAGAGAATGTTCCTATGGGGTTCAAGTTGGTAAGAGGCGCTTACATGTCTAGCGAAGCTAGTTTGGCAGATTCCTTGGGTTGCAAGTCACCCGTCCACGACACAATCCAGGACACGCACTCTTGTTACAACGACTGTATGACCTTCCTGATGGAGAAAGCCTCGAACGGATCAGGTTTCGGGGTCGTTCTTGCAACACATAACGCTGATTCGGGTAAAGCCTTTTCCATTTTGATCATTAAATCCATCGCTTAAGAGTCAAAACGGATTACTAATTATAGAAATGTTATTAATTTCAGGGAGACTTGCGTCAAGGAAAGCGAGTGACCTCGGTATCGATAAACAGAACGGCAAGATAGAGTTTGCACAGCTATACGGAATGTCAGATGCATTGTCCTTCGGTCTAAAGAGAGCTGGGTTCAATGTGAGCAAGTACATGCCGTTTGGACCAGTTGAAACCGCTATACCGTATCTTCTCCGACGTGCTTATGAGAACCGGGGAATGATGGCAACCGGAGCGCATGACCGCCAACTCATGAGGTATATTTTAACCCTCCTGTTTACCTTCTTTAAACATTTATATATAGTCTGGTTATTTTGGATTTATTTTAACCAATATTGGTATTGGTTATTGCAGGATGGAACTCAAGAGGAGGTTAATCGCCGGAATTGCATAAAGAGAAGTGTTTTAATGTTATTATGTATGGATTATGTATGGATCGATTAAAATGGAATTCGGAAATGTAGATGAATAAATTTCTTCTATGTAGATTAAGAAATTGGAAAAACATTTAAAAAAATTATAATATAAGAAATGGAGGTAGGAAAGAACATTCCATGTGGCTTTATCACAATGGACTACATCTTTGTATCGATATTTTATTCACCAATGTATATTCATCCTCCCTGATCAATAATAATGAAAGTACCTTTTTTTTATTTTACTTAACTCTCGTTATATTTTCTTTTGCCGTGATAGTTTCGGGTTGTGTTGCTGGGACAATTTTTTCTTAATAAAAGTTTATTTTATAATATTTTTACTTCCGAATATATTCCCAAAATTAGAAATCTTGAGATACATTATTATGTCTTACTTTAATAAATAATGGATTTCATTTTTTGTGTATTAAAAAAAGTGTAAACACACACAAAATATGAATGTTTTGAATATTTGAGGATTTATTTTTAGATTTTTGTTTCAGTACTTCAAAATTTAAATATATTTTCTTATCTACATATCATTATCAATATTTTATTACCTTTGCTTAAATTGGCGAACATTAAATTACCCTAAGTTGCATATAAACGAGTAGTTTTGGGAATTTTTTTTTTTTTTTTTTCAGTTTCTTGGGTTTTTCGGATAGATATTTTCGGTTTCTCCAACACGAAAAACTTACGAAACTAACGGAGAAAAACTTTGGTTCGGCTGATTCAGTTATCACTTATCAGTGTTCTTTCTGTTCGATAATCAATTTATTTATTGCCTAACAAATTATTATGGGAAAATTGGAAATAAAGGATCACTAAAAAAAATTGTCCATATACACTTTTTTTTTAAAATTGTCATTTTTACCTAAAATACCCATACAAATTAATATACCTAAATTTAACAAGTTAGAACAAGTGAAATATAGAAAAATAAGTAGATATACAATAATAGAGGTAATATATTTTTTTATAAAAATAAATAAAATGTATAAGTTGTTTTTTTTATGGATAAAATTTGATATAAAACATTTAGAAAACGTTTTCCGCTGTTCTGAAAATTAAAAATGATTTGTTCTAACATTTTGTACATGTTATACTAAATTCAGAAATAGTTTTTGTTCTAAATAGTTTAGTAGCCCGAAATTCTGAATTCTACAAAATTCAGAGTGTGTATTCTACGGTTTACTCTATGTTCTAAATCTTTTAGTACAATCCTTCTACGATTTACTCTATGTTCTGAAAACGTTAGAATATGTTTTATTCCTTTTACTCTATCTCTGAGAAAAATTTGTAGATATCTACTACGGAAAAGAGAATGCATACACTGAAACTTTTAGAGACAACTAAATATAGGAAGTGAGTCATTAATCAAGGAAACTTAATATTTATCCCAGATCGTATTTTAAACAAATTAAATTAAAAAGTGTATACACTCTAATCACCCAAGGTTATTTTCTCTAGAAGATTTTTCTCTAATTTCTAATTTAAAATAAGGCGGATGGGGAAGGAGAGAGTAGTCGTAAGGTGGAGAAGTGATACGGAGGATAATGTCATCGACGGTCATATTATGGTTACGGTCTATAACTTCTTCTTCCATCATCATCATCATCTTCTTCTTCCTCTTCTTTGCTCTGCTTCCTTCTCTGTTCTCATGTAAAAGTAAGTTTTGAGAATGAGATTAATCACGTAATCCTTTGCCTTTGGAGTCTTGAAGTTGCATAGGCTTTATAGACTCGGTTTAAAGATTCTGGTTCAAGTTCGGTTTAAATTAATATAATCCACACCAATGATAATTTACATTAAATCTACGCCGCCGTGATGAGTGTCGCCGACGTCTACCATTTAACACTTATGGCGAAGGTATTCATGTATTGACATTTCCATCAACGATTCAATTTATGTATCTTGTGTACTCTCTGGTTGATACATTCTCTCCTTGATTCATGAATAGAATTCTGACAGTAAAGCTACATGAATATTGTTCTCCATCATAACATACTTGAGCATGAACTCCGGTTCAATAAGGATTATCCCTCATGAAATGTTTGACTGTTTTAAGAGTAGCATGAAACAAAACCTCATCAGTTGTTGCATTCAGACTGACAGCCAAAGCACAGTTTGACTCACGGAAAAAATGCTTCAGCTGAGGAACAAGGCCGCTGGTTGAGATTGTGACCTTACGGGAACTGAAATGAAGTCAATGCTCATCTACCATTATGTTTGCAGCTTTGATGACATTTTCAATGTTGTGAAATGGCTCTTCCATTCCCTACAAAACACATCCAGCTTCATGAGAAACTGGAGACACTGGTTTAAACAGACCTTAAATATGATCTAAATATGATCTAAATATGTTGAATGCCACCGCCGCCATCGATGTTACCGAAGATTTTTTTTTAACGATTTGGTAAAAGGTGAAAGAGAAGAAAGAAAAGAGGGTTTTGATGGTTCATAGAAGTCTCTTAATCAATTAGAAGTTTAGGTTACCTATTTTGTTAATATATATATGTAAATATATTAACTTTTTTAAATATATGTATATTTTTGTTAATTTAGTTTTTTAAAATTGAGGGTAAAGCTGAGTTTTCATTATTAGAAAACCTATATAACCAAACATATCAAACTAAAGTCTAGGTGGACATTTTTTGTTAAAAATGTCCTTTTTCCAATTTCCCCAATTATTATAGTATGTAGATATAGCCATATAGGTAGTTGCTTACTGTATAAGTGAGAGCTTTCTTTACTCATGTAAACATATATAAGCATGCGCTGTTCAGGTTCACTAAATTACGGTAATGCAACTTTCCCAATAACATAGCCTGAAAAAAAATAGGCGAGTGAATGAGTTGAGCAATTAAGTGAAGCATACAATAAGAGATATAGATTAATGTAAGGAAGTGCATATTTTGTAGTAGATGACAACTTATGGATTGAGTATAGAGATTTTGGAAATCATGTGTGTGCCTAATTCTATCTAGCATACAGAATCATCAGTTACATTGTGTAGAGAGATCTTACCTCTGTCTGAAACTCTTTTTAGCCCTGTTAAGAATCAATGGCTAGAATTTTCACAGCAACAGTCTCACCGGTGAACATTTAAGCTTTCTAAGCAGGTCCAAACGCTTCTTGCTATTGGATCAAACCCAACTTTCCCATTGCTTTAGTCTAACAAAACCGTACCAAAAAACTACATGTTTATTTGGTTTCTACCTCTTCTGAAACCTCTCATTCCCCGACTGTAATCTCCTTGTGGCTCCTCATCGTCTCTATTGACTTCATCTTTGTATTGTTCATTTTCATCTTCATGGCAATACGTGTGACGCTTAGGAATGGGTCTACTATACATAGGATGACTCTCTCGATTCAACCTTATCTGATTTTAGTATCTAGTAAAATTTTGCCTTTTTTGGTTTCCCTGTTTTTCATCTTTGCTGTCACCTTCAAACAAAACCCATAGCCATAGGCTTCGTATGTATTTAAACAATTATGTACTTTAGTGTTGGTATTGGTAAGACATTGTAATTATTTTTGTACTTAATTCTTTTAATTTGATTGGTTAAAGATTTTAAAAGAGTCAGCTCCATATTTGTATGATTGATATCATAGATTTGTTATTTTGTAAATTTAAATTTTACAAATATTGAAAAAGTTATACTTCTACAGTTCTCTCTCTCTAGATTTGTCTGATTAGAAGACATATTTGCCTCTATAGGAAGGTTCTCCGAGTGTTCTTCGTTCTCTGCAGGAGGCTGTAATTTTTAATCTGAACATTTAAATTTATTTGTGTATGGTTCTTGAATTTTGGGCCCTCGTTTGATCATGGGAACGAAAAATTGTCCTGGTTCTCATTACAGGTTATCTGAAATAGGGAAAGGGGTGACTCTTTTTTTTTTTTTTTCATTGAATGTTAAGTAGCTCTTGCATTTGTCATATTCTATAAGCTAAATGATATAAACGAGTGTTTCGGTATCATCACTACCAACTGTGCAAGTTTAGTATTACTCAATCTGTTATTTACACTCATGTTTTAGACAAACTAGATATGTTGGACCAGTTTCGGGTTATATAGGTGTTGCATAATCTTATACAGCCATCAACAGAACAATCTATGTCTCGTCCTACTTTGCAAAATCAATTTTTAACCTCATGGCTTATCTTATTTTCGTAATTTCTTTCTGCATTTCAGTTTGTTCAAGTACGGCATATCACTTCCAAGGAAAAAAATGGCAAAATGGAAGAAGAAATGGCAAACGCCACAACACACTTGAAGGTAACAACACCTGAATCCTTATTCTTTGGCCAACACCTCTGGAAGAATAGTTGTGTACATACATTTTGCTATATACATTTTACATTTTTCAAAAATTTGATTTCTAAGAACCTCAATGAGGGTCTACCATTGGAGAAGGTAAAATTTAAAAACCCCTCTTGAGTTTCTAAACTTTTGAATTTGCAAAATTTAACTTTTAAATATTGGTAAGATGTTCTTACCAATGGAGACCACCTCAATCGGACAATTAATAAGGGTGTCTTCAAATAATTCTTTCCTGTGATCTCTGAGTTTCTAATCTTGGATGTGGTGTAATAATAACTAACAATGCTCTTTTAAAAAGCTGGATTCATGTCTGTCTATGATAATGTTATCGTGTCCGTCTTTGTGATCTGATGCAACTGAAACTGTTGGAAGTAATGAACAAGTTTGATCATTGGTTAAAATGGTTTGGATTAGGATTTGATCCGAATCTGCATTTTAGAGCACTATACGATTATGGGAAGGTTAGTCACCAATCAAAGCATGAATACTTACTTTTCTGCTTCCAATTTATTACTCCAATTCATGTTTATTGACTTCCAAATTTAAATACCAAGAACATATTCAGATTAATGTCTTAGTACCAACTTCTGCGGATCAAGACAAAAGTCGGGCAAAGTAATGACTCAATATTATGGAATATGAATTCTCTGTTTTAGGTTATACACTTATACTTGTATGTTTGGTGTTGGTTTTACCTTTGGTTTCGTATATATGCAATGATGAAGTGATTTTGGATTTTTCTAATGATTCAGGTTGCAATAGTGAGCTTTAGTCTGACCTTAAGACAATTCAAGCAAGATTTTGTTGATGATTCAATGAGACAAGGGAGATGGTACTGCAACTGTGTATGCACATTTTGTTCTTGCAGTACCATCTTGTAACTACAACTGTGTATGCACATTATGAATCAGTTTGTATGAAATACGCAAAAGCTTTGTTGCTTTTTCCCAAAAAAAAAAAAACACAAAAGCTTTGCTTTTTGCTTGTTCTTATGTTCAAAGTCTTGTAAAGTCCTCTGCAACTTGAATAGAATTGAACATTTGATTAAATCTTGTACAAAAAATAAGCTTCAGTGAGACCAAGAAGAAGAAGAACAGAACAAGTAAGAAGAAGAGCAAAAAGGAAGAAGGCGATCATGTCAAGAAGGAGTCAACGAGGAAAGATGTGGGCGACCAAGCTGCTGAATTTGGACATAAGGACTGCCCAAGAAAAGAGAGTAATGAATCTCCATGAACTCGAGGAGATACGGCTAGAGGCTTATGATAATTCGAGGATCTACAAGGAAATAACCAAGGCTTTTCACGACAAGAAGATTCGACACAAGGATTTAAAAGCTGGAGACAAAGTCCTTTTGTTCAACTCGAAGCTTCGGATATTCCCTGGGAAGCTCAAGTCTAGATGGTTAGGACCTTTCGAAATTAAGGAAGTTCTTCCCTATGGAGCAGTCACTCTGCTAGGTAAAAGTAAGAATGAATTCACTGTGAATGGGCAAAGAGTAAAGAAATACATGGCAAATGAGAGCACAGAGGTGTAATCATCTCTGCGCCTCGACGATCCCGTGCCAGTCTAAGACGAATTGAAATTCAAGCTTAGGGACTATAAACAAGCTCACTTGGGAGGAAATCCCAAAGGTAGATCTGTAAATATGATTTATATTTTTTTCATTTTGTGTTTTCCGTCGTACTACTCGATACCCTACTCGATGAGCTACGTGATCCCACCCTCGATCAACCCCTGGGATGCTGGTCCGGGTAAGTCATCCGTGCGCATTTCTGAGCTCTTTGACGAGCAAACACTGGCACCTGCTGAAGCCGGAGATGACCCAGGCTACACGTTGGCGAGTATGGAGGCTGCTGCAACCTCATTCTTCACCAACCCATGAGGTACCACTTTCATCCGATCCTTGTAAATAACATTGCATTTAGTTTATTTCATTTTGTGTGGTTCTTGGATTCTTTTTCCAACTTTTATTTACACAGAGACTGTGTAATTTAAGTTTGGGGGAGGATCCTAGAATGTATTTAACATTGTGTTTTATTTTCTTAATTTTCTTATTTATAATCTTTGCATGCTAGTTTTATTCATTTGAGTATGCATCTATTTGCATTAAAAAACAAAAAAAAATTTTGAAAAAATTAAAAAAAAAAAAAGAATGTTCATGTAGTTGCATTTACATATTATGATCGAGTCTAGTTTGTTTCATATATGATTGTTGCATTTGCATCTTAGGGGACAATGATTAAAACTACCTTGTTTAAAATCAAACCTTAGGATTGAAGCTATAGCCCTTACTCACAGTTCATTGTTGCTATATCAATCTTTGGAAAAAAATGAAAAATCTTTGCTTAGAACCTTGTGTCTTTTGAATGCTTCCTCCACTTGCTTGAACATTAGAACATCTCTATATTATTGGATTTAGTTTGAACTTTAAATGTCTTGGTTATGGAACTTGAATACTTGCTCATGGTAACTCTAAACTCGGGTTAGCACTCTATTTTTACCAATCTTTTCGTTTAACCCGATTCATTTGTCCTACCCATGAACCCAAACTTTTCTTTCAAACCTTGTTGTGAATTGTTGAGTGAGACCTCTTTCATTGTGCTATAGGTTGTGAAACCTTGAGAGTATTGAGAACGACAAAGAACTGCCTCTTGATTTAGCTAAGTTAGAATTTGAACTAGCTAATAGATTCGGTTTTGAAAGATAAGTGGTTAGAATGTTTATTTGGGGTTGGGTTGTGAAATAAAAAAAAAAAAGGAAGAAAAAGTCCCTAAGGTTAGAGTCAATTAGCTCTAAGTCTCTAAAAAAAAAAGAGAAAAGCTCTTGCTATAGTCTCCTAGAAAGAAAGAAAAAAAAAATATATATTCATATTAGGAGTTTAGCAAAAAAAGAAAAGAGAAAAAAAAAGAGAGAGCTAGAAGTTTTAAGTCTAAAAGTCTAAACCTTAGGGAATATATAAAAAAAAAAGAGTTAAAATCAAGGATGTGGGTAGTTTAATTCTAGGGGGTTTAATAATAAAAAAAAGAGGTGAATGAGACAAGGGTAGATCATCAAGAGTTAAGTTTTGTATGCCCAAATTGTTCTCAGTCTTAGATAGTTTTCACAACTATCTAGCATTCCTTCTTTTGAGAGAAAACCACCCAAAGAATTTGTTTGAAACACCTTACTAAAAAGTCTTACCCTTAAACTGATTGAGCTTGATTCACCTTCCATCTGCAAGAATTCGCCAAACACTTAATTGAATGTGAAAGAGATGTTCTTTATCTTTAGTTGGAGGTTGAACTAGATCGATGCATGGTAATAAGGATAGAAAAATATTTGTAAGTATGTTGATTGATCTTAGCACCATTAAACTATCTTTAAGGACTATAGCTTGAATCCTTCGCTTAGCATCTTAAGGTTACGAGTCCCCACTTAAAAATCGCACCCTCTTACTTCCTTGCTAGAGGACTAGCAAGATATAAGTTTGGGGTTCTGATAACTCTCTAATTTATATGTTTTTAGCATCCTTTTTTGTCCATATTTTGCATTGTTCATACCTCTAACTTAGCATTTTTAGGTCATTAACTGTAGGAATTCACTTTTAGACCACTTAGGGTGTTGCATTTCTGCATTTGCATATTTTGGATGAAAACAGGTGCTAAAGAGCCAAAAATGAGGAAAAACAAGGACAATCCGAGCATGTACCCGAAGGAGCCATCGAGCTGCAAGAACAAGTCCGAACCCCAACACGATCGAGGAAGATCCGAGAGCATGAAGAACAACTCGAAGATCCACCCGAGGAGTAACCCGACTTCACCCTCTTGTACCCCATCGAGTAGACCATCAGGCAGGTCTGGGAAGCTAGGTCAAAAGGGTTTCCATATATAAACCCCCTCCTCTCCTAGCTCGCAAGGGAGCACGCCGCAGACTCTCAAACCAGAGAGCGAGAGCTTCTGTGAGAGACCTAAGCGACTCAAACATTTTCCTTCTCGTTTTGCATTTTTATTTCATAGTTTTTATAGTTTTCTTAGATTTCTATCTTGTACTCTTTCTACTCTACTCTATCTTTTAATACAATGCAAGTTTCATTCATTTTCGTTATTTTGTTCCTTGTTATCATGTCCGAGTAGTGTAGTAAAGTTTCTAGGGATGGGATAGATGATTTTGTGTTCTTGATCGGTTAGGATGCCTTAGTTTGATTGTAAATGATTGATAGATTTCCTTCTAGGTTGGTGTTCTTAATGCTGTCAACAGACCGAGAGGTTGAGATTAGATCTAGGGCGTTTCAGCGACCGAGAGGTGTAGATGAGATGCGTGAATTAGCCAATGCTAGAGGTTTACTTGACTCTGAGTAAGGGATTAGATGAGTTTGAGTTTACTGACAATAATGAATCGTTCTTAATGCCTGCTTGTTCATATTGCTAGTGCGAGAGTGTGGTAAGTGATCAAGGTTGATTGTTGCTAGTGCGAGAGTGTGGTGACAAGGTTTTAGAGATTCATTGTCTAGGAAATAATTTCTTGAGGCATGTAAGGCATCTGTACTGGTCTAGAATACTTAGGATTCGATTACCCCATCCTTAGGAGCTTTCGTATTTTATTTGTTTACATTTTCTTTACTTACTCGACCACTTACCCGATCAGGTACACGATAACCTGCATCGAGTAATACCTCGAGCTGTTCATATCTCATTTGCTTACTCGATCACCCCACTCGATCCTGTACTCGACTGCTTGCATCGAGTGCTTAGGTTGTGTGGTTTCTTTGTTTATATTCCTTTCTTTTATTTATTTTAGGACTGTTAGAACAAAAATCTTATCTGTTTGGCATGACTTGTATTGTCCTGATCATATCCTTCCTGCTAGCAATAAACAACCATTTGGATTGATAACCGTTTGTACTACAACTGCATAGGGAATTGATACCCTGGGTGAAAACCCAATTATCATGTACGTTGTTTTGTAATAAAGAGACAATGGGCAGTTGAGATAGGCCCAACTATGGAATTATGTTGTGTTGTAAGTTTGGAAGTCTAGCTAAGTAGAGTTGTCAAGTGTACTAGTTAAGAGTTGATGTTGTGTAATAGTTGGTGGTAAACCTTGCTTGTAAGCTTGGTATTGTCTTAAGGTAATGATGTCTAAAACTAAGGTCTAGGTCTAAGTAGAAGCATGGTGCAAGTGTGTATAGTAAGTAGAAGTAACTAGTATAAGTGTGTGTGTGAGATTATGTAAGAAACCATCTGTGGATCCGATTTATAAAATGTAGAAGATTATAGTTTATCTCTCTAAGCTTCTTGTTATTCACTTACACAAATCTGATGAGAGCGAGCAAACACAAAGAGAAGTAGAGAGGAGAAACTAACCTCTATGTGTATGAGGTTAGAGTTGGTGACGGTGAACCTCTAGAGTAAACAGAGGAATATCATGCAATGTCAACAATAATCAAATCACATAAATTTTGAATTCAAAGTCCTCTGGAAATTCTGTAAAAGAAGAAACAAATGCATGCAACACTTGAATTATCAACAAAAATCATACACATACAAAAAAAAACATTTTCTATGTAAATTAATTTTTAATTTATAAGACCCCATATTTAGAGATCATCAATGGAGAGGCTGATACGTATGAGGCAAGGCACCAGCCAATCCTGTTCCAATATCAAAGGAGGCTCAAGGCCTAAGAAGGATCCAACAAGTGAGGAAGGACCTAGAAGTAGTGAGGTGTCCTGTTAACTAGATGGATCAGGTTAAGACTGTTCACCATGGTTAGGAGTAAAATAACCTTAGTTAAGTAATAAGACACTAGGCTAGCTGGCATGATCACCGTATCTGGTCACAATGGCTACTAGGGCTAATAAGACAATAGTAGTATAAAGTAAGAAAGGGGTGAGAAGAGAGAGGATATCTAGATTCTGGATCATCTTGTAAGGGGGAGGGAGAGAATCCGTAAGTTCTCTCAAATTTGTATTCTGATATCTCATTAATAAAAGAATAATTTCTTATCGTTCTGTTCTTTACAAGTTTGGCACCCTAATACTTATCAAATTGGTATAAGAGTTGTTTAATCTTGGAAAGGCAAACAAGTCATGAAAAAGAAAATGGAAGAGTTAGAAAAGGCGGTAGAGCACCTCCAACAAGATGTCAGCAAGATCTCAGACCTGGAAACCGAGGTCAAGGAGATGAGGAAACAAATGGAGAAGCTAGACGTCATTGAGAAACAAATGGGTAAGTTGAACGCCTTGGAGATCATTCAGAAATGTCTGTTTGGAGAAGAACAGCGCTCATGGGTAGTCGAGGAGGACACACCACCTTCCGATGACAATGTCCATACAACCGATGTTGCACATCGCCTCTTCACACCCAATCAAACACTGTTACCTGTTCTGAAGGAGACAAAGAGTGACGCACCAGAAAAGGAGTTCTCAGAGGAAGACAAACTCAAGGCGGTGCGTATGTGTTTCGACGGCGAGGCACTAACCTGGTACCGGTGGGAACGCGATCGAAACCCATTCTCAGGTTGGGAGCAGATGAAGGAAAGGGTGTTGGACGATTTCGCGGTGTCCCACGACCTGACAACAGGAGAAAGGTTGTTACTGTTGCGACAAGACGACACAACAGGGCGCTACTGTAAAGATTTCATCGCTTTGGCGACAAATGCCCCGGAGGTTTCAGAGAAAGTTTTGGAGTGGGCTTTTATGATTGGCCTTAAACCGAAAATCAGGGCAGGAGTGAAGATGTTTGAGCCTAGGAATTTTAAAAAAATGATGAGCCTTTCCAGGAAGGTGGAGGATTGGTCTGGAGAGTCGTCATCGGAAATTTCCTCAGGGAACAACGGCGGAACGTTGATAAGGTCTGGTGGCGAGAGGGTAATCACGCGTGGTAGTCAACTCTAGAGTGGGGGTCAACAGTTCAATGAAGGGGTAGTTTCGTCTTTGCATAAGGGCAACAATACCCTAGAAAAACAAACGTCATCGTCTCGCCAAGCTGGAAACCCGAAACCTAGCCAAATCAAGACGAGTGAAGCGAAGCGATTTCCTTACCGGCGGGTGACGGATTCAAAGGCGAATGAGAGAAGAGAAAAGGGGCTTTGTTTCCGGTGCGATGAGCGGTTCTACGCCGGCCACCGGTGTAGGATGAAGGAGTTGCAAGTAATGGTGGTAAGTGAAGAAGTGGGAGATGCGGAGTATTTCTACGATGTGGAAGAGGAAACATTCGATGCTTTCACAGGCGAAGCGGCGGAGTGCACGGTTCTCTCTCTAGGTACGGCAGCTGGGATCTCCTCACCACGAACCATGATGTTAAGGGGGTCCATTCAGACAGAGGAAGTAATAATCTTGATCGACAGTGGAGCTACCCACAACTTTGTTTCGGGTCGCGTGGTTCGCCAACTGGGGATAGCATTGCGGGGAACTCAGGAGTATGGGGTTCGTATGGGAGCAGGGATTGTAGTTCACAGGATAGGCGTTTGTCAGAACGTAAGGTTGGACCTTCCTGGCTACCACCTCGTTACGAGTTTCTTGCCACTGGAGCTAGGAGGGGTTGATGTGATCTTAGGAATGCAGTGATTGGTAACACTGGGAGATACATACGTCAACTGGAAGGAACAAGTAATGTCGTTCTGGAATCAAGGGGAACCCGTTACTCTGCTAGGAGATCTCAGTCTTTCAAACATGGCTATTTCTCTCAAAACTTTATGGAGAATGTTTAAGAAAGAAGGAAAAGGAGGTATCCTGTCCGAAGGAGTTTAGACAGTTACTGGAGGAGTTTAGCGAGGTGTTCAAAGAACCCCAAGGTCATCCACCCTCAAGAGGCAAAGAGCATTCCATTAAAGTCCGATACAGACCCAGTAAATGTGAGACCATTCCGGTATCCGCATGCCCAAAAGGAGGAGATCGAGAAACAAATCTCCAATATGCTCACTGCAGGGATCATCAGAGAGAGTGAAAGTCCATTCTCCAGTCCGGTTCTACTGGTGAGGAAGAAAGACAAGAGCTGGAGATTTTGCGTGGATTATAGGGCTCTCAACAAAGCAAACAATACCAGATAGCTACCCTATTCTGATGATTGACCAGTTGCTCGATGAGTTACACGGTGCTCTCATCTTTTCCAAGTTGGACTTAAGGTCAGGGTACCATCAAATTTTGGTAAAGGCGGAGGACGTGCACAAGACAGCGTTTCGTTCCCACGATGGTCATTACGAGTTTTTGGTCATGCCCTTTGGGCTTACAAACGCCCCGACCACATTTCAATCTCTCATTAATGATGTTTTCAGGCCATTTCTTCGATGACATACTGATTTACAGTAAGTCCATAACCGAGCACCAGTAGCATCTGAAGACAGTGTTGCGAACTCTTCATCAGCATCAACTGTTTGCCAACCGCAAGAAATGCCAGTTTGGAAGCCAACAGATTGAGTATCTTGGGCATGTGATCTAAGCTGAAGGTGTAGCGGCTGACCCAATCAAGATTAGAGCAATGACGAAATGGGAAGAACCAAGTAACATCAAGGCGTTGAGAGGTTTTCTGGGGCTAACAAGCTATTACCGCCAGTTTTTTTTGGGCTACAGAGACATTGCCTGACCCTTAACTGAGATGCTAAGGAAGGATAAGTTCGAGTGGACCGACAAAGCTAGAGAAGCCTTCAGCAAGCTAAAGACAGCCATGGTATCGGTCCCGACTTTAATGAAATATTTGTGATAGAGTCAGATGCATCGGGAAAAGGTCTGGGAGCAGTGTTGATGCAGAAGGGAAGGCCACTGGCATACTACAGCCACTCCTTGACAAATAGACAACGCCTCAAGTCGGTTTATGAGAGGGAACTGATGGCAATTGTCTTTGCTATCCAAAAATGGAGGCATTACTAACTAGGAAGGAAGTTTCTAGTGCGAACGGATCAGAAGAGTCTGAAATTCTTGTTGGAACAGAGGGAGATCAACATGGAGTACCAACGATGGCTTTCCAAGTTACTTGGGTTTGATTTTGATATCCAATAAAAACCAGGACTGGATAATAAAGCATCTGACGCCCTATCAAGCAAAGAAGTGGTACCAACCTTGTTTGCCCTATCGATTCCTGCGGCTATACAGTCGGAGGAAATCTGTTCCAAAGTGGATAAGGACGACGAGCTACAAGACATTATATGTGACCTCGCTTCAAAGGCTGACTCTCATCCGAATTTCTCAATAGTAAATGGTCGGTTACTGAGGCAAGGCAGACTGGTTATTCCAAAGGCGTCGGCAGTCATTGGAGTATCCTAAGGGAGTTTCATGATGGAAAAATGGGTGGACATGGAGGGGTACTCAAGACGCAGAAAAGGATAGGCGATATATTATATTGGTCGGGGATTATGCAGGATATCCGACAATATGTAGCTGCTTGCCAAGTCTGTCAGAGGTACAAATACTCAACTCTGGCCCCAGGAGGACACCTACAACCTTTGCCTATACCAGAGAAGATATGGGAAGACTTGTCCATGGACTTTGTCGAGGGACTTCCCAAATCAGGAGGGAACAACGCGATATTAGTGGTGGTAGACAGGTTGTCCAAGTATACGCATTTCTTAAGGTTAAAGCAACCCTTCACAGCTGCGGACGTGGCTAATCTCTTTGTACAAGAGATCATCAAGATACACGGGTTTCCTCAATCCATTGTCTCCGACAGGGATAAGGTTTTCACCAGCCAGTTTTGGAAGGTGTTGTTTAAGCTAGCTGGACCAAGGTATGCTTTAGTATAACGTATCACCCTCAGTCTGACGATCAAACAGAGGTAACGAATCGAAGCTTGGAGACTTACCTACGATGCTTTGCGGGAGATCAGCCTCGCACTTGGATTTATTATCTGGCTTGGGCGGAATACTGCTATAACTCATCGTTCCATTCAGCCATAGGGACGACACCCTTCCATGGGGTGTACGACAGGGAACCTCCCCCAGTGATCAAGTACGAGAATGGATCAACAGCAAATGCGGATTTGGAGAAACAAATGCTGGAAAGGGATGCGGCGAGAGTAGTGATCAAGGCTCAACTTCACAAGGCTCAACAACAAATGAAAAAAAGAGCTGATGGACACAGAAAGGAGGTGGAGTTTGAGATAGGGGAGCAGGTATATTTGAAAATGAGACCATACCAGCGTCGATCATTGGCCAGGCGAGTCAATGAGAAGCTGGCAGCTTGCTACTATAGACCCTATCCCGTAGAAGCAAGGATCGGTAGGGTAGCTTATCGGCTGAAGCTACCAGCTGAGGCGAAGATACACCCTACTTTTCATGTGTCACAGAGGGGAAATTCCAGCAGCAACCCCAATTTTGGCTCAGTTAACTGACAAAGGGTTTCTCCATGCGGAACCAGAAGCAGTAGTAGGCACCCGCAAAAATCCTGTTACCGGAAAATCTGAAGTACTTATCAGGTGGAAGGGATTGCTAGACTATGAAAGTTCCTGGGAATGGGTCTCCACCATCAAAGGACAGTTTCCAAAGTTCAACCTTGAGAACAAGGTTGCACTTGAAGGGGAGGGTAATGATACGTATGAGGCAAGGCACCTGCCAATCCTGTTCCAATATCGAAGGAGGCTCAAGGCCCAAGAAGGATCCAACAAGTGAGGAAGGACCTAGAAGTATTGAGGTGTCCTGTTGACTTGTTGACTGGATGGATCAGGTTAAGACTGTTCACCATGGTTAGGAATAAAGTAACCCTAGTAAAGTAATAAGACACTAGGCTAGCTGGCATGATCACCGTATGTGGTCACAACGACTACTAGGGTTAATAAGACAAGAGTAGTATAAAATAAGAAGGGGGTGAGAGGAGAGAGGAAATATAGATTCTGGATCATCTTGTAAGGGGAAAAGAGAGAATCCGTAAGTTTTCTCAAGTTTGTATTCCGATATCTGATTAATAAAAAAGGAATTTCTTATGGTTCTGTTCTTTAGGCACTCTAATACTTATCAAAGACAAAACAATAATTCAAAGTTAATAGAAATACTTAGATTTAATTTAATATTAATTATACTTAAGAAGCCCTTACAAGGTTTATCATAAATAAAGTGATCTCAAGAAAAGAGAATGGCGACCACTTAAGAGCCGCACAGTGCAAAAGTAAGAAATTCCACTTTGGACCGTCCAATTCTTTGCGTTTTCAGGCCGCGGCGTCCACCAATAGCCGCCAATCAATGTGAAAGTTATCAAATGCATCATTTTATAGTTTCTTATAAATTTTGAATTAGAAAACCCCACTTTGTTAATATTTTTTTTTAATCGGTGCTTTTATTCCTTGATAGTGTTATTGAAGACGTTTGGTAGAATCACTGTACGATGTCTTCAAAAACAAACAAAAAAAAGAACATCGTAGATGATTGACAGCGAATTAATTATAAGAATAAGAAAAATGATGTGTAGTTTCCGAACCCAAATTATTCTTATCTACTTTGTAAGCATTTAAGCAAAGATCTTAAAACGAGTTTTGAAGAATCATATATGTATTATATTAGGATTTAACACGTACACTATACATGACAATTTTTTCGTTTATTTATATATAAAATTTTTATGATTTTATATTATAACTGATTTAGTTTTTTTTTTTTTTTTAGTATAGATAATGCATTTGTTATATATATTTTAGTGTATTGGCAATAAAAAAGTCATGTTATTGAATTGTGATTTTGTATTTTCATAAAAAGAATTATCGTTAAAGAAGGTAAGATATTGTGATTGATATTGTTGATTAAGCTCATGAGTTTATTACAAATATTCCATCCAAGTTTTAATATTTATTCATATGGTAAAGGATTAATTATGCAAATTTTACAAATAAAAGGTTATAACATAAAATGTACTTCAAAAATGTTGATATAGATACATAATGAAATACTCTCATCTTTTATCATTTAATTAAAAGAGAAATATAATTTATAAAGAGAATATATTTGATAGATATAATTTTTTTTTTGTCAATCTATTTGATAGATATAATTCCAAAAATAAACTCAACATACAAAAGCACTAGAGCATGCAGGAAAGCATTAAAACAATAAAACAAAACTTGAAATCTAAACTAATTAACATCCCCACAAAAATTGTCGACTGTTACAAAATTGCCGATGATTACTCAAAGTTGAAATCTCTTATTCTTTTTGTTGGCAAACAAAGAAGAAGATGTCAGTGGTTAGGCTCAGACAACAGTAACATTGTCACAGTTACAACGACAAATGGAAGACGGTGGAGGAATCACTACTGGAACGGCCAAGCAAGTAGGAATATCGTCTCCGGCCAAAATAACGACAATCTTAGGTAAGTACTCTTCTGTAATAGTCTTAGCTTCCTTGTCACCGACGTCATCATCTTCGTCGATATGATTGTTATTGCTAGACGAAGAAGAAGGAGCCTTTTGGTGTGTGCAGACCAATGAGAGTAATGCCAAAGCTATAAGCAAAACAAGAAAAAACAAACCACCAAAGAGATATGGTACTGGTGACTTCCAGATTTCTACTTTTGGTGTCGTCCTCATTTTTTTTTTTTTTATAAGTCTCTTTTTTCTTTGTGTTGTAAGTGCAACTATGAAAGTTGTAGTTTAGGTATTGAAGAGAATTTATAGTGAAAGCTTATGAAATTACTTTAAATTTTAAAATTTAATTTATTACTTATTAAGAGCTTTTTCTCTTTATTTATAGTTGAAAGTTAAGTAGGAAGATTCCTTGTGCGTTCAGATATTCCTTTTCTTTTGTTAACTATTTCTTTTTTAACTGTTCATGTCATGACGACATTTACTTTAATTTCTTCTTACTTTTTTATTCGACACATGGACACTGTAACGTACATGGTATATATACATGCAAATATTATTTTGTTTTTGTGTTAAATTAAATGTATAAGGACGTCAAAAAAGTGTTTTATTTGTATAAGTATGTTTTTACTTATACAAAAATGAATGTTTTGAGTGTACGAAAATCTTTTTATTTATTAAGCTACAAATTATCAAAATTTGAGTAAGTATAATCATTATATGTACCATTAATTATATTTAAAGTAAAGATACTAATATGTACTATATTATTATAACACTCCAATTTTTTTTTTTCAACCAAACATTAAATTAGAAAATGATTCCTATATTGGTTGCCCAAACTGAAGGATAAGAGGTTACAAAAGATAATTCTGAGACTAAAGATCTCGAAGAACAAGCAAGACAGTCTGCCCTTACATTTGACGCTCGCCGAACTCTGGTAAGAGTGAAGCCGGAAAGAGATGATCTGAAGTGGGTGAAATTATCTAGCAAATTGGAGAAAGCGGGCCATTCATCTGAAGACTGCCCCATCGCCACTAACTCTACACAATCCGTCTCATAAGCATGACACTCCAGTTTTAAGAAATTTGATTGATCACCTGCAGTTATAAGGTCAAACAGGGTGAGAGAACTCTCATAATTAAGCATGTGTGAGCTGTAGTGGTTTAAAAATAAGTGATTTTTCAAAAGTGATTATCAGAAACCGTGCGAGATAGGATATAACATGAAAAAAAATCATGTGTAGAAACTGTAAACAAATCTTCAAAGCCTTTCAAACATAACCAACCGAGTGTAAAGATAGGCTCACAGAATAAGAGAAAACGTAAGATTCATTAAAAAAGATGGCGATCAATATGTTACAAGTATAATATACGATGATATATTTTAGGTTTAGTTATACTTTTACATATAATATTACATAACGATTTTGGCTATACCATGGTTAAAATATTTTTTTGATATAATATAATAATTTATGTATTGTGATATTATTTATAGTTATGGTTATTTACACAAAGTGTTTTTTTTCTTTCTAAGATTGAATATTGTAAATTTGTATTTCAAAGTTAAATGATGTTATTAAAGTGAAATAACACTTTTATATCTTATTAAATCTTATAAATCAGATAAAGATCTAATGTGAAGTATAATGATTTAAATTTATAAATTAAATATGTTTGTATTTATTAAATTATATAAATATCAGAGGTGAAGTATAAATGAAAGATATAAATGTGTTTAGTTGTTTTCTGATATAAAATAAGAAAAATAAGATCAACACATTTCTATTAAGTTTATCAGACACAATATTTTTTTTAAAAAGAGAATCATATAAAGACCAAAAGTGAAGGATAATGATTAATAACAAATTAACGTGGTAAGTTATATATATCAAATCTTATATGTTCATTTTGAATTCATTTTTTAGAAACTAATATAATGTATTTCCTTTTCAAATATTAGTATTTGACAGTGTTATCCTTAATAGCTATTATCAATTTGTTCTTTGAAACCTATACATGTAATCATAATTTGATGTAATTACACATTTAGATACAAAATGTATTTTCCTAGTACTATATAGGGATGTTAAAGCATATGGGTTATAAACAATTTTAGACTTATGAATTATATATATTTTACTTATCTTCTAAAGTACTATTATTTAGATAATTATTTTCAACTCTTTCACAATTCAAGAGCGTTCATATAAACACACACAATCACAAAATTGAAGAACAAAATAAGAATTAGAATTTGTGTTGATATGCATAAGCGGAGCTAGAATTTCAAAAAAATTACAAAAAGATTTCTAACTATACCTATATTAAATTTATTTAATAATCATTTTATCTTGTGTCTGGTGTGAATTTATATCTAGTTTGGTTCTGGTTGTTCGGTTTGTTTTGTAATTTTTTGTTTAATGTTTGGTTTGGGCTGAAACCCCTAAGCATCGTTTAAAAAGGCACGACAGCCTCTCTTTGGTGGGGTTTTATCTTTTGTCGCTTCTAGAAGAAAAGAGAGAGAGTTGGCTTGGAAGCTTGATCTACAGGATAAAAGAGAAGGTTAAGGAGACTTAAGAAGAGCACAAGGGTTTGTTTTGGTGTTGTCAAGGAAAGGAGAAGAAGATCAGTAGCTTTTTGGGTGTGAGTAGGTTGTTGTGGTGTTGTTCCTATTGTTTTTTTTCATTCTATTCTTTCCAAATCCAAAGTGAGTGTGAGCAATTAAGGTTTGTGTGATTTGATTTGGTGATTATATGATTGATTCCTTGTTGTTTTGTGTGATTTTGTGGTGTTTGTGTGGTCTTGTGTGGGTGTTCTTGGACATGTCGTCGTGGGAGATTATATGGTGAAGTTTTAGGGTTGAATGATGGAGGAGGTGTTGCAAAGTTAGGGTGTCGATCGATACTATCTGTTGTCGCGAAGTCGCGAAAGGAAATCCCGTTGTAGAACTGGTGCAATCTGTTGGTGGTGTCGACTGACACCATAGGTGTCGCTCGACACCAGATGTTAGTGTCTACCGACACTAGGAATGTGTCATCCGGTACCAGATGTTGGTGTCGACCGACAACAGTTATGTATGGACGAAGTTTTGTTCCTGACTGGCTGGTGTGGCTATTTGGTGTTGTTTTCATGTGTATGATCTTAATTTCTTGTGTGTATAGTCTAGTAGATGGGAGGATTGTTTTACTAAGTATTTTGTGATAATACTTACGCATCTCAAATGTTGTTTGTGGTATAGGTGATATGCGACATGTAATCATGACGATGAGGAGCAGGATGATCTAGGGTCTCGGTTTTGTGAAGTTGGTCTTAGTGTTTGTGCTGTTGGAACCTTGGATATGAATTTGCTAGGGTACTAATTATGTTGACATTTCCGTTGTGCATATTGTTGGTTTTGTATTGGTCGATTATGTTGTTATCTATTATTGTTGATGATTATTTGTGTATATTGGTTATTGTTGGTTTATTATTGAATTGTAGTTTGGGTTAATTAAATATTTTGAAGTTGGATAGTTTTATAAAAAAATAACAAAAGAAACTTATATGTTTTTAGGGCGAATTTGCCGAGTAACCAAAAAAAAAACCAGACAAAGAATATAGCTAACTAATGTAAGAAATTAGGTAAATAGCCATGACCCACGGTGATATTACCAAAAAAGACAAATGTGGTATGTACGCGCTGTGCTGTGTGGAAGGTGTTGCTGAGTTATAAAAAAAAAGAAGGATAACGAAGAAAAATAGAGGACAGTAGAATATATGTGTGTGTATATACAGATATAGAGGAAGAGAGAGTCCATGTGAGAAAATGTGTATATAGTGGGTAAAATGGTCAATATTACAAAAAAATACATAGTATATTGTAAGATAATGGTTAGAATGGTTAATCATTTAATTACAAATTTTTTTTTTTTGGTTATTTCTGCTGGTTCCTCTTTTTTTTTAAGTTGTGTGAAATTCTTTTATTGATTTTTTTTTTTTGTAAAACAAAGAGAGTATTTATGAGTCTTTTAAAATGTTATGAAATTGTTTAATCATATCAAATATGTGTGATGGTAAAATGGCTAGACTGTTCAAAATTGTTAAGTCGGTATGATTCAAAACTGCCCATAATAGTGACGATGTAGTTTTACATATTAACAAAAAAACAATGTTGAAAGATATACATATAAAAGACCAAGGCGACAATACGTAACTATGACATATTAAAGTGAACTTTTCATCTCTAAATCATTTACCAAATTGATAGACGACAAAAAAAAAATCATTTACCAAATTGACAAGAAGAGTAAATCACCGGAGTTAGTCAGTTTCCGTCAGCTTAAAGTTGTCGAGTATGAGCAAATCAATCTACTAAATATAATAGAACTTAGCCAAAAAAAGAAAAAAAAATTGCATGATAGAAGAAAGATTTATTTTACAAACAATTAAATATAAAGTAATGATTCACATTGTCTACCACCAATTAAAGGTGATACAGAAATATAGTTTACTTTTGTACTATTTGGGCAAATTAAATTAAATATAGTCCACTTGGGTCTGATTGCAAGTAGGATTAGTTAGTGGGAGAGTGTATGCAAACACTAACAAAACTCATCTTTGCATCATCACATATGATGCAATCATGAAAACTTGAAATGTAAATGTGCTGATTATATTTTATTATTAGTTCTACCTCTGTTTCTCCTTTCTCACTGAACTTTGGCTTCACTGACAAGTAGCCGTTTTTATATAACCTGTGAGTATTATCAATACAATGAAACTGTTTCTCACTAGAGCATGGACATTTTGATGGAAACATTGAGTGGCACCTCATTTAAATAATTACCAATTAAAATGTAGTTTGTGCTCCTGTGTATACATATAACTAAGCAATCATATCAACAAACACAAATAATAAAGGATTACCGTAGCACCCTCATTTTCATGGATTGCTAATGAAAGATCCATTGGATTATCTAGATGAGTTTAATATACTCTGTACCCTAACTAATCAATACAGTCAGTGAAGATGGCTTCAAGCTTCGACTATTTCTATTCTCTCTTGGGGACAAGGCACACCTATGGAAAAAGCTTTGCCTAAGAATTCCATCACCACATAGGAGGCCTGTAAGAAAGCTTTCTTACCAAATTCTTCTCCAACTTGAGAAATGCGAGGTTAATGAATGACATCTCTAGCTTTGTTCAAAAGAATATTGAAACGTTCAGCGAAGCATGGGAACATTTCAAATGATACACCAACCGGTGCCCGCATCATGGATTCAGCAATGCATCCTTATTGAGCACCCTCTAGAGGCGTAGTCCCGAAGATCAGAATGTTGTTGGACACAACTAGCAATGGGAACTTGCTCAACAAGGATGTAGATGATGGTTGGGCGCTTGTTGAGAACTTGGTTCAATCTGATGGTCACTACAATGAGGATTTTGATGGACCATCAGATCTTTGGGAGACGGTGAGGATAAGCACAAAAGGGACATGAAATCCCTAAATGACAAGTTGGAAAAGATACTCCTCAGCCAGCAGCACAACATCAGCTTTGTGTTTGAAGAAGACCAGTTTTAGCCTCAAGATGGGGAGAATGTCCAAATTGAAGATGTAAACTACATCAACAATCACGGTGGATACAACATGGGCTACAATCAATATGTCACCGATACACAAAAGTCTTTTGTCCCCTATAACCAAGACTACCCTCCAAGACCGCAGTTCCCAGGTCGCTACAAACAGACACCTACTCAACCTCCAGCTTCGAAAGCAAACCTACATAGGATGCTGAAACAAATTTTGCTTACTCAAACCAGTCAATCAGTTGACACAACCAAGAGATTCTCTGATATGAATTCGCATGGACACCAACAACAAGGGTCTTCACCTTAAGTTTGATGCTATGAACTCCCAAATCAAGCATCTTGAGGACATGACTGCTTCCACCTCCGATACACGCTAATCTGTCCATGCTATTGCCTTACGTAGTGGACACATTTTACCTTCCCTAGAAGCACCACATTACATCACCGAGGACAATGATGAATTAAATGGTGAGCATTTTGGTCAGGAAATAATTACCACGCATCCACCAAGCCAACCAGCCGCCCCATCCGATTTGGCATCCGATCAACCTACTCGTGTACCCGATCAGGTTGATACTCGGATAGAACCAAGTCATCCTCATAAGTCATGTGGCGAAAATCAGAAGGAAAGACGCTTATTCCCCCACCTTACAAGCCACCACAACCATTTCTTAGGAGGTTTCGCAAAGAACTTCTAGAGAAATACAAGTCTTTGTTCGACAAACAGATGAAGGAGCTTGAGCTTCAGATGCTTCTAATGGACACATTTGCCCTTATACCTCTATACCAGGAATTCCTAAAATATGCAGTGATGGAGAGGATCAAGCAAGTCCAAGGGATGGTCTTACTTAGCAACGAGTGTAGTGCCATCATTCAGAGAAAAGTCGTTCCCAATGGTGATCATGGATCGTTTACCTTGCCGTGTTCAGTAGGACCTCTGTCGTTTGGTAAATGCCTTTGCAATATGGGAGCATCCGTTAGCCTCATGCCACCAACTGTAGCCAAACGGGTGGGATTTGAGAAGTTTAAACATACAGTTAATTTTGGCAGAGAAATCTGTAAGAGTACCACATGGACTGTTGGAGGACCTGCCAGCTAGAGTGTGAGCTGTAGAGGTACCTATTGACTTTGTTGAAACAACCTGTCCCATTTTTTGTTAAAAACATATAAAAAAATATAACTAAATACCCCATAATATTTAATTACAAACCAAACCATAAACCGACTAAACCAACTCAAATTAATATAAAACAAACATCAACCTGCACAACGGAAACATATAAATCAAACTAGGATCCTAACCAAGATTCCAACAACAAAATAACATAACCAATAATACAACCGAGACCCCAGATCATTTTTCTACTCATCGTCATGATTCCATGCTACACATGCATTACTTGCACCACAAACACAACGAGATGTGTGAGTATTACCAGAAATACCAATTGAGGCGATCCTCCCATCTACGAGCTATACACACAAGAAAATCAAGAGTACAACCACAAATAACAAACCATCCATTAACAGAACACCCAATAACACATTTCCCACACCTACACATCATCACACAAAACAAGTCATACAACCCAATCACTCATATAAGCTCATGGTCATGCACTCACCTTAACAAGGTGATTCGAACAACAAAACACAACCAGAAGAGACTCTCCTCACGCCTACAACATCCCAACAACACCCTACAACAAATCATATATCAAAACGACCTTGAAACAAAACTGACCAAAATAACAGAAATCTTCAGTCTTAAAGACAAAACCCAAAAACAAAAACAAACCGTTAACTATCAAATACCTCCAGTAAAAAACTACCTCTAGACGTCACAGTGCTTCCCCTAAAATCTCATGTCGATCGGATAACAGACGAACAAATTGTGACACCCCAGTTTCAGGGACTTGCAGAGAGGTTTAAAAGAATTGATTTGGCCACCTATGTCACCAAAGTGCACTTATCTTTTTCGGTCAAGGGTCCTGAGAGAACTCCAGAGTTAAGCATGCTTGAGCTGGAGTAGTCTCAGAAGGGTGACCTTCCGAGAAGTGATTGTTGGAATTGTGCAAGTGAACAAAAAAGACAGGGAAATATCATGTGTTGCTTTGTAGGGACAGTCAACAAGTCTTTAAAGCCTCCCGAACGTTGAAAACCAACTATCAGATATGGGTGGGCTCACAGGTTTAGTGAAAGAATGTGAGGCCCATTAAGGAAAGTGGGCCCATGGACTGGGAGTGGACATGAATGGCGTTCGGGGCATTAAAAGTGGTATCAGAGCCGTACCAAGATGAGTGTGAGTTGGCTCACACCATCAGGGGTGACGGTCTTGGTGTACAATGAGGACGTTGTGATTTGTTAGTTGCGGTGAATTGTGACACCCCAATTTTATGGACTTGCGGAGAGGTTTAAAAGAATTGATTTAGTCACCTCTATAACTAGTGTGCACTTATCTTTTTGGTCAAGGTCATGAGAGAATTCTAGAGTTAAGCGTGCTTGAGCTGGAGTAGTCTTACGATGGGTGACTTTTCGGGGAGTGATTGTTCGAACTGTTCGAGTGAGGAAAAAACATAGGGAAATATCATGTGGTGATTTGTAGGGACGATAAACAAGTCTTGAAAGCCTCCGAGACGTATCAAACCGACTGGCAGATATGGATGAGCTCACGGGCCTAGTGAGAGGACAAGAGGCCCATTAAGGAAAGTGGGCCCATTGACTGGGAGTGGACATGGAGCCCACTTAGAGGTGTCAGTCGAGGCGTTATTTGTGGTCCTGGAAATAGATGTGGAATCGAAAGACCCAATAATCCTAGGGAGGCTATTTTTAGCCACAACTCGAGCTATGATCGATGTGACGAATGGAAAGATAGATCTGAACCTCAGAAAGGACTTCACCATGAAGTTTGATATTCAAGACTCCATGAAAAACTAACTATAGGTTGCCAGGCCTTCTGGGTTGAAGAAATCGAAAAATTGAGTAAAGAAACGTTTGCAGAGATAGCAGAAGAGGACTACCTAAAGGCAGCCCTGACAATGGATAATAAAGAGGAATTTGTTCATCAAAAATCAGAATTCTACACAGAGCTGTTGGACACTTAGAAAACAGTCATTGAGCTAGAGTTGAGTGAGACTCTCAATGAGACTGTGGAGGAAATTCCAGAACGAAAAGAGGAGAATTTTAGCAATCCAACCAACTGGCCAATCATTAATACAACCATCCCATCGAGTGTAATATCGTGCAACAGATCGAGATTAGTCGCCGCAGGAAACAACCCGATCACCCTCTTCTGTAGCATGATCGAGCTTCCCATCGAGTCGCCTAACTCGGACTCTGATGAATGGTCCAAAATGAAAACACCAAAGGAAGAGGTAAAACCTCTTCCATCTGGGCTAAAGTATGCCTTCCTAGGAACCAATTCAACTTATCTCGTTATTGTCAATGATAGTTTAACGAATAAAGATCTAGAATTGCTTTAAGCTGAATTAAGAAAATATAGAAAAGCAATTGGCTATAGTCTAGATGACATTAAGGGAATCTCGCCTGATCTTTCCACTCATAGGATTAATTTAGAAAATGAATTGTACTCTAGTGTTGAACCTCAGAGAAGGTAAAATCCAAATTTAAAAGAAGTGGTTAACAAAGAAATCTTAAAATTGCTTAATGCTGGAGTTATCAGTCCTATCTCGGATAGTAATTGGATATCTCCAGGGCATTGCATTCCAAAAAAAGGAGGAATCACATGGCACAAGATGTGTACAGAAAACTAAATGCAGCTTCTAGAAAAGATCATTTGCCCTTACCCTTAATCGACCAAATGTTGGAAAGGCTTGCTAATCTCCTGTATTACTGTTTTCTCGATTGGTATAGTGAATTTTTCTAAATTTCTATGCACCCCACGGATCAGGATAAGACGACGTTCACATGTCCCTATGACACTTTTGCTTATAAGAGAATATTTTTTGGTCTTTTTAATGCTCATGCAACTTTTCATAGATGCATGGCATCTATCTTTTTGGAATTAATAGAAGCGATGGTGGTAGTATTCATGGATAACTTTTCTGTGTATGGCTCCTCCTGAAATGACCACACACCGAATCAAAACGACGATTTTGAAACAACCGAACAACCACCAATTTAGTGGTGTCGACCGACACCCTACTTGGTGTCGAACGACACCCACCCAAAATTGGGTTTGATATGTTACAACTCCTTTTCTTCATGTCTATCAAACCTTTGTCAAGTGCTGACAAGGTGCGAAGAGACTAATCTAGTGCTTAACTGGGAGAAGTTTCACTTCATGGTTCGAGAAGGGATAGTCCTAGGCCACAAAATATAGGAGAAGGGGATTAAAGTTGACAAAAACAAAATTGAAGTTATAGTTCAGCTGCAACCCCTGAAGTCGGTAAAACATGTTAGAATTTTTGTAAAGAAGCAGTGTTTATTGTTGACAAAGACTGCTTGGAAGCTTTCAACAAGATCAAAGAAGCTCTGGTTAGCGCTCCAATAGTTCAAGCTCCCAACTGGACCACCCTTTTGAGATCATGTGTGATGCATCAGACTTTGCTGTTGCAGCCGTATTGGGACAAAAAATAGATAAAAAGCTCCATGTGATCTACTACGATAGTAGAACAATTGATGAAGAACGAACAAGGTATGCCACAACAGAGGAGGAGCCGCTAGCTGTTGTCTTTGCATTTGAGTAGTTCAGAAGCTATCTAGTGGGATCGAAGATCGTGGTCTACAATGATCATGCCGCCCTAAGATACCTCTACGCAAAAAAGGATACCAAGGCCAATCTTCTAAGATGGATTCTTCTACTGCAAGAGTTTGACATAGAGATTCTGGACAAGAAGGGGATTGAGAATGGTGTGACTAACCATTTATCTAGATTGAGAATTGAGGATCCCATTCTTATAGACGATTCGATGCCAGAGGAGAGATTAATGCACATTGACTTTTTGGAAGATATGAGCCACACGATGTGATACATGATTGCTCACTCGATCCCCGATTCGATTGGACCAATCAAGTTAGTGGCGATCGAGTCAGTTAAGCTACCCTAGTACTTAGACTTCGTAAACTACAAGGTGTGCAGAGAAGTTCCTCATGACTACGACACCCATAAGAGGAAAAAATTCTTCAGAGATGTGGATAACTATTATTAGGATGAATCCTACTTATATAAAAAAGGGACTAATCATTTGTTAGGCAATGCATAGCTGCAAAAGAAGTGCAAGGAGTACTAGAGCATTGTCAAAGATCTACCTATGGTGGTCATTTTGCCACCTTCAAGAAAGTTCAGAAGATCCTTCGAGCTGGCCTTTGGTGGCCAACAATGTTCAGGGATGCTCAGCTTTTCATCACCAAGTGTGACCCGTGCCAGAAAATGGGCATCATTGGGAAGACGAATGAGATGCCTCAACAACCGATAATGGAGGTTAAGGTTTTTGATGTTTGGGACATTGACTTCATGTGACCATTCAACCCACCATCAAATGGTAACATGTACATAATAGTGGGTTGAAGCCATCACAACTTCTACAAATGATCACAAGATCGTGGTGAAGATGTTCAAAAAAATCATTTTCCCTAGATATGGGATCCCTAGAGGAGAGATCACTGATGGGGGAACTCATTTCATTAACAAGGTCTTTGATGGCCTGTTACACAAGTATGAGGTCAAGCACAATGTAGCTACTACTTACCAAACCCCAAACCAGCGGGCAAGTTCAGGTGAGCAATAGAAAAATAAAGGTAATCTTAGCTAGGATTGTGGGGATCACAAGGAAGGATTGGGCATTCAAGCTAGATGATTGTGCTATGGGCTTATAGGACTGCCTACAAAACCCCTATTGGGTGAATCCAATTCCAGCTCCTCTATGGAAAGAATTTTTACCTTCTGGTAGAAGTTGAGTATAAAGCTATTTGGGCTACTACGCTTCTAAACCTGGATATAAAATCGCCCAAGAAAAGAGAGCGATGGATCTCCACAAACTTGATGAAATAAGATTAGAGGCATATGAAAATTCCAAGATATACAAGGAAAGAACCAAAGCCTTCCATGAAACAAAAACCTGCAGAAAGATTTTAAGGCTGGCGACAAGGTGCTCTTGTTCAACTCTAAGCTTAGACTTTTTCCCAAAAAACTCAAATAAAGAGGGTCAAGACCCTTCACAATTAAAGAAGTTTTACCTTATGGGGCAGTAACCTTATTCAGAAAGGAGGGATCCAAGTTTACTATGAATGGCCAAAGGGTGAAGAAATACATGGCTGACGAAGACATTGAAGAGGGGTCGTCCATTTCCCTCGCTGACCCCACCCTGGTTTGTACAGACTCTATGTCAAGCTTAGTGACTTTAAATAAACTCACTTGGGAGGAAGTCCCAATGTTATGCTTGTGTATATGAGTTAGGATTTGATTGCTTTTGATAGGTCTTCATTCATGTCAATGTCCCACAGGAACATCGAATAAACAAATTTGGATGCCTCAACTGAGCACCTATTCGGGTGTCCACTCGGGTCCCTACGTCTAGTCTTATCCATTCCTGTACCTAATGGGGTATCCAATGCCATACTTGGTCTACCACTCGGATGCTGGTCCGAGCAACACGTCCATCCGCATCACCTAGCTTACTGATCAGCTCACCCTAGCACCCACTGAAGCTGGTAACGTCCCTAGATACACTCTTGAGAGCACGTAGGCTGCTACCACCTCCTTCTTCAACAAACAATGAGGTACCACCTTTCATCCATACCATAGTTTATACCATTGCATTTCTAATTTGTTTATTTTTGTGATTATTGGACTTTTTTCAGACTTTTATTTACACAAGGAACTGTGTAATTTAAGGATGGGAGAAGGTCTGAAAAATCTATTTAACATTGTGTTTTGTTTTCTTATTTCAAATTTTTGCATACAAGTTTTATTCATTTGAGTGTGTATCTATTTGCATAGAAAGACCCAAAAAAAAATTGAAAACTTTGAAAAAAATTGTGGTTTTTTTTTTTAAAAAAGAGTGTTGATGTAGTTGCATTTGCATTTTAGGATTGATTCTAGACTGTTTCATATTGGATTGTTTGCATATGCATTGGGGATTATGATGATTATAGCATTGTAAACTCGCTGATTCACGAGAATAAATTCAATGCCCTCGTTATTAGCTGTCTGATGCTTATTGATTGAGTTTGAAAAGTAGAACTGAACCACACCTTGAATACTTATATATGCATTTGAAACTTAGTCGAAGCATGTTGTGATTTGATGTCACTCCCCATCTTATTTGAAAGTAATTTTGACTAATAATTATTTTTTAGTGCATTGAAATTAAACTCATGAACACAAAACACATACTTGGATTATCTTTTTTTTTTCTACCACCCTTGTTAGTCCAAGTAGTTGATTCCCATTACTGGAACAGTTCACCCCACCTTGAACATTATCCTTCTTTCAAACTTTTGCTATTCTTTGAGTGTTAGGCCTTTTTCGGCTCTCAGCCCTTCAGTCCTAGCCAAGATTTTGCTTCTTTTTCATGGTTCTGCGTACTGCTTCAAGCTTGCTGTACGACGCCTGTGTATGATTTCTGTACTGCGTCCTACGCTCTTGCATCTACTCTACGCACAACTAGCTTCTTCCGTGCGTGCTCTTTAGAATGCAGCGTGTCCGTCTTCAATCCTAGTATCCCTTATATAGTGAAACCCTAGAGCTTATGTCGGTTTACCTTGCAGAATATACAATTTCTCAAATCTTATATAGGCTATATACCAATATAGATCCAATTTATTGTTCAGACCAAATAAAACTATATGAAGCAAACATATACAACAAGTTGTTATCCCACGTAAACTAGAATTTAGGTGAGAGGAACTCGAATGGTTTTACGATAAACTTTGTGGAAAATTTTAATATCTTGCTCTACATATCATATCTATCAATCTACAGATTGATCAATAAATCTCAGTCGAACGATTCTGGCCAATAAACCAAAAGTGTATTCCAATGATTATTTGAGTGTTAAGCAGTAACATTTTTTCTACTGTGTTTCTTCATCTTTATCTACTCTCCATATATATCTTTTTCTTCTTCTTAAATAAGAACTAATCTCACTTGTTCTACTTAGGTAAGCTATCGCGCAATACTCTCATGATAAAATTTATTTAAATCCCACAAAATAATTTATCTTAAATACTTTTTATTAACTAAAAAATATAAGGGAGAATTGAAAAATACCCCTTTTTCTATGTCAATTTTCAAAAATATCATTTTATAGTGTTCATTTTCAAAAATACTCCATTTAATACATAATAATATTAAATTCTAAACCCTAAACCCTAAATACTAAACCTTACCTCCTAAAAACTATACCCTAAACAAAATTTGGAAGGATAGATTAATATGAAGTTCTAAAAAAAATTTTACACTGCTCTACTGCTTTGTATAAAATCTATAAAATATTGTTTCATAACCTATTTCATTGTTCTTTGAAGCAATTATAGATTGAAGTGTACTTTTTACTAGCTTAAAACACATACTTTTTTTTTTTTTACTCGTAGAAGGTTCTGAAAATTTACGAAGACGGTTATCTCTATATCGCACCCCGGTTCCAGTGATACAGTTTCGAGCCTATATATGAATACGAATCCGAAGAGAGTATAGGAAGAGGAAACTATATAAGAGGGCGCATAATCCTAACATGTTCTACAACTGTTTTGATTTGAATCAAACATCCAATTTCCATAAAGATGCGTGTTTGGTTTCATTACAGAGAATTCTTAGTGTAAAGATACATTCCCCTCATGCCACAATGTGAACTTAAACCACTTCACTTTCTCTAACCGAAACCCATTAATAATATTAATTAGCATTTATTTTTCAACATGCTCACACTATTGCGAAGACTAAGACTACACATAAATCATAACTTATAAAAGACAAACCCTTTTTCATAAAAAAAAAACAGCTATTCTTCTTCGAATCATGTCGGATATAACTTTATACGTTAGACATAAGCTGTCCTTACCACATTACACTAATGAAAACACACGGGTCTTCTTCCGCGCACATGCAATTAATCACATATTATATATGGTCCACTTATATATACAGTCTAGTTCACAAGCAAAACACTACAACTACACAAACAACTCTCTCTCCCTCTCTCTCTCTTTCTCATATCTATAATTAGGGTTCTAGAATCGTCCATGGAGAGAGAAGAATGCAGCAGCAGCGAATCTGGTTGGACCACGTATATATCTTCGCCTATGGAGGAAGAGGTAATTGATGAGCTCTATTATGAAGGGCATAGCATCGTAAAGGATCGTAGCAAATATGCAAATGAATACGAAAGTAGCAAGGACAGCGACGATTCGATGGCTTCCGATGCCTCTTCCGGGCCAAGTTATCAATAGTATCACCAAACAAGCAATAGAGGGAAACGGAGAGAAGGTCTCGGTTTATGCAATGAGAAATGTGAAAGTAATAGTAAGTGTAATGATGTTTATGATCATCATACTGATGATAAAAATAGTGGTAATCGTATATCTAGAAAAACTGAGATAAAAAAGAGTGAAAACAAAGGTAGGTATCATAAAAAGAAGTAATATGTTTTTTTTTTTTAATGTAATTGTATATTGAGATTGGACTAGAAATTTGTCCTTTTTTGTTTTGAGATTTTTTGATGCCTTTAGTAGAGGGTGTTTGATTATTTTTATTGGTTTTTCTTTTCAACGTTACTTATGATATATGTATTCGTTTAAGGTTTACGCATATGAAGAAAACTTTTTATTATTCCTAATTAATGTATTGTTTTATTTGATATCACTAATTAATAACCTAAAAATAAGGATAAAATTAGAAAATTTATCAAAAATCTGTACTGAAAACAACAAAACTAATTTGAAACAAAAATTAACTTTAAAAAGAAAATTAATTTTGATAAGGAGTATTGTTTTTATTTTTAAGAATCTTTTTCCCTCATGATATTCTTAGATACATGCATGTTTCGGTGATTGTTGGCACTTTTCACTTGACAAACTAAAACGATGTTTACACTAAAATAATAGTAAGTTACTTTGGATGGTAGTACTCCTCTTATCATGGGCAAAAAGAGACTAAAGGGAAAATGAAGGAGAAGATAAATAAAAATAAAAATAGGACACAGGATCCGTACATGAACTCATTACACTTTAGCAAAATAAAAAGAACATATTTATAGTCTTATATGTAGCTTTCGACTCTGCGTCAGTAAGTGTTTGATTTATGGATGTAAAAAATTATGATGTTGATTTACGGATTAGAGATCAATGAGTTTTCTTTTATTTTAGTTTTTTTCTTAACTTGGAAATTAAAAATATAAAAAATGGTGCTGTTGTGCGAAAATATAAAAAAGAGAGGTGCTGTTAAAATGCTGTCATGGATCAAAATGGTGTAAATGAAAATAGGTTTATAAAGCCATGTGTGATGAAACGTGTCCTTCGAGACACCTTCTCCATTATTGTGCATATATATAGTGGCTTTCTATGTATATTTGATCAAATTGTCTTAAACTTTTAAGATGAAATTGTTTTGTTGGTTTGTTTGTTTTGGCTGTAAAGAGGGCAATGGATCCACCGCAGACAAATGACAGCAACATGGGAACTCTTCCACAATAAATAGAAAGGTTAGTTTTTCTTTGAATTTGCTTATTTGCAAGAATACCTAGACGTAGGTATTAAAAGTATTTATACTATTTGTTAAAAAACATGTATGAAAATTTTTTAAAATAACACTGTTGACAATAGGTAAACTATGTAGCAAACCGTATAATTTTAAAGCCTAGTAGTTAAACAATATTTGGATAGACTCTTTTCCCGTGGTTGGAATCCATTAGATCATAGAAGTGCACAACAGAGAAACCATTAGTGTGTTAGACAACAAATGGTCCAACGCTTTTCCGAACAAGTTCTTATATGGCCTAGTTCGTTTGAGATCTTAGGAAAATATAACCCATAAGAAAAATGTTTAAGAATATTAAGTCCATAGATCTTATATTATTTCCTTAAAAGATCTCTCGGTTTGTCTAAAGATGAACGTTATGAGGGGCCAATTACAGAATTAGCAGCACCGTCATTTTTTCTACTCCTATAGTCAGCATTTTTTGTAGATTGGACCTCATAGACTTAGGAAAAGGAATCTTTTGCTTATAAGCTTGTTCTGTATCAATTGGTGGAACTTGATCAGAAACCGAACATGTTTGTGGGGGGTGTCGATCGATACTAATAGAGCATCGATCGATGCTTGATGGTGGTTGCGTCGATCGATGCAGTTGGGTCGCGTCGATCGATGTTGGCTCCACTACCGTATCATCTTCTTCTTCCTTCACCAAAATCGCATTACAAGTATGTTTGGGATTCGACTCTGTTCTTCTAGAAAAAAGTTCCTCTTGTCTTTTAACAGATCCATCAGTCTAAATCACTTGATTCTCTAGCTTCTTAACATGAGTGTTTAATGCATCAAATTTTCTAGTCAGCTCATTGTAGACATTATCAATCTTTCCATTGAATGTCACTGTCAACTGCTCTTGTCCTTGAAGAATCTGATCAAGCATGGCCTCCATTCGACTCTCAGAAGTCTGTGGAGGTGGAGACTGATAAGAAGAATTACCATAGGTCCTTGTAAAGCCGTTGTTCTGCTGCTGCTTCTGGTAATCCGGCTTAGGAGTGTAGCCTGAAAAGTTCCCACTATAAGGCTTGTTACCCTGTTGGTTGCCAAATTTTTGTGCCTGATACCCAGCTCCATACACATAGTTAACATCTTCTTCTGTAGTCTCTGGCTTTGGCTCAAAAATCTCAACATCTTCGGCAAAATGGACTGACTTCTTTCCAACAAGAAGGTTGTGCACTGTATCCAACTTAGCATTCACCGTAGCAAACTGATTTGAATCATGGCCTTCATGTGCTCTTTTCCGCTCTAGGTCCACATTCTTAGTGCTGTTGCTTGAGGCTAGCATTTCAATCAACTGTTCAGCTTCATCTGGGTATCTTGTCTTGAAGTTCCCATCACTGGCAGCATCCAAAGTCATCTGATACATCCAGTCAATACCACTGAAAAATATACTAATCAGCTGCACCTCTAAGAACCCATGATGCAGACAATCTCTCTGGTATGCTTTGAACCTCACCCGAGCAGCTTCGTATGATTCAGTTGGGCCTTGTCTAAAGGCGGAAAGCTTAATCCTCAGCTCATCTGACATCGCATCATCATAGAAGTAGTTGAGGAAAGCCACCTTGATGTCATGCCTGGTCTTCAGAGATCCTGGTTTCAGTTGCCTTAGCCAATGAGATGCTTCCCCAGCAAGAGAGTAGGGGAAAAGTTTGCAGTAGAGATAGTCCTCTGTGACTCCATTGGCCCTAATGCTTGTGACTATATCCTCAAAATGCTCAATGTTGTCTAGAGGCTTCTCATGTGGCAAGTTCTGGAATGGTCTTCGTCCAACAAGAGCAAAGTAGGCAGGCTTAAACTCAAAATCATTACTTAGGAATGGAAGAGGGACAATTGCAGAGTGGTTCTCATAGAATAAGTCTGGTCTGTTGAAGTCCTCAAGAGTCTTAACAAGCTCTCCATTGTTGTCTCGTCTAGCCTGAAGGTTCTGCTGGTTGTTACCATCAAAATCCACACCATTCGCACCGGCTCTGGTATTGCGTCGATCGATGCCAACGTTGCGTCAGTCGATGCCGTCTTGGTTGCGTCGATCGATGCCATCATTGCATCGGTTGATGCAACGTTCATTATCATCGACCACGACGAGTTCTTCTTGAATAACCCGTCCTTTAGCATCAAGTTTTTTGCATTGCTCGTTGTGCACATGACCCTCTTGATCTCTCAAAACTCCAGCCTCATCTGGTTGCAATATGATTGGATTGACCATCTTTGCTGATTTGGCTGCTTTCGTGTTTTCACGCTCTAGTTGTCCCAACTCTTGTTTCGTAACTGGACCAATGGGAATTTTTCCTGGTATTGAGCTTAGGCATATACCTGAAACACACAAGAGAAAAGAAATAAAAGCGTGTGAGTAAAATAAGAAAAGAAAAATTTAGACAAAATCGAAGACTCTAATCTAATGGTGAATCAAAAAAGTCCTCGGCAACGACGCCAAAATTTGATATGCTCAAATTTACCCTAGAGCTACTTTCTCGAATTGAGAGATCAATTGTAGTACTTAGGGATCGAATCCAGAACTCTAGATTCACACAATAGATTTAATTTAAAAACAATGCAAAAACAAAATTAGAAAGTGTTGTAAATTCAAGAATTAAAAACGCTAGGTCTAGGGAAATTCTCAGGAATTTATGAAATATTAAATCAATTAATAAATTAGGATTCAATCAATTAAAATCAGATCTAGAACTCTAAACACAATTGTAAAATAAATCAGTTCTCACTGCAAATATTATCTAAATTTAAAACCTGAAAATCCAAATCTCTTTGCAAATTTTAAGTTAAAAACAGCTTTAAAATCAAGTTTAGATTGTTCACAAAATTACTAAATCGAATCTTTTTGCAAGAAGTAATTTTGCTCATCAAAGGTTTTATCACGAAAATCAATTAGACCATCTCCAATGGTTTTCTCTATTTTTACCGGCTATTAATCTAGAAAGCTCTCTACTCTTCAACAAAAATTCTCCGTACTCTTCTTTAGTCTCCTCTACTCTCATGCTCTTAATGACATAACAGTAATCCAGCTTTACCCTTACCAAAACCGATACTAAACCAAAAGAAAAAACCGAATTACAATTGAATTGAAATTTAAAACAGAAATAAATTGGGAATAAATTTGGCCGATCACAAACGAGATATTCTCGATATTGGACCAATCACAAACAAGATATTGGACCAATCAAAGTCCATCCCCCTCATCTATCGTCTTCATCGGGCATCTCAACCCCATTGAAAGCGAAGGTTGCTCATTTAAATCAAAGAACGACGTCCCTGTTCTTTTCTAACCCACATCGATTCGACATTAGTTTCAGACAGGTGAGTTCTTCTTGGGTACTCGTTCTCATTCTTTATTAGTTTGCTTACATCCACTTCTCTTAGATTTGATAGTCGTATTTGTATATCAAATAATTAATTTAAATGGACTGAGAGGGTTAGATTAAACCTTGTTTCGTAGTGGATTTTATGTATTGTGGTCACAAATTGTATAACTGGTGTAACTGTAAGAATTGGTATAATTGGTACAACTGGGATTCTTAAATGTACAACTGTTATTTCATTTTTTCAGGAACAAACAATGAGAAACCTTTCTATCAACATATATTTTCATGATGGACATTACACAAAGACTGGAGAAAAATATCAATGGATTCCAAGAGAAGGTGGCCTGTATGGTATACCGTTTAGGACATCATCAGCAGAGGATATAACCTATTTGATGTTAGTGGATAAGATTGGCCGAAAGATTGGGATAGGTGAATCTATGAAGGAGCTGAAATTAAGTTACATTCCATTGGTCGTGGTTACCAAAACACCAACATATATCGGTGAGGATGAAGATTTATATGTGTATCTAACCTCGATGGATCAACAACAACGTAGAAGTGTGTTGCATGTAGAAGTCATCGAAGATCTGGAAACAGTTACACTACCGAAGCAAATTTCAAGATTAGAGAAAAGAAGTTCAGTTGGTGCGAATTATGATGAACTGATTTCAAGTGGTAGAGGAAAGGAACAGGCAGAACCCCGAGGGCCTTTAGAGTCACAAGAACCTTTAGAGTCACAAGAACCTTTTGAGTGGCAAGAGCCATTGATGCTGCAAGAACCTTTGCAACTGAAGGAGCCTTTGCAACCGCAAGAGCCTTTGCAACTTTCACAGCCTTTGCAACTTGCAGAGCCTTTAGAACCGCAAGGGACTTTGGTGGTGCAAGAAAATGTTGTTATCCGAGATGTGGAGAGGGGTGTTGATAACAACAAGGACAATGATTTTGAAAACGACATTGATAATGGTATTTGTGAAGTTGGTAGTGTAAAGTTTTTAGAGCCGTGGGAAGATGGTATTGGTCTGGAATTAGGTCAAGAATTTGAAAGCAAGCAAGCAGTGCAAGATTTAGTTGATAAAGCTTCACATCTGGGATGTTTTGGATTAGCGATTGTTAACTCGGACAAGAAACGGTATGTGGTAAGATGTCTTCAATCATTAGAAGGGTGTACATGGTATTTACGAGTTACAAAGATAAGAAGTCAACTCGGTTTTCAGTTAGAGTCTACAGACCAATGCATTAATGCTCTCGGAGTACTTCGAGTACAGGATTGAAAAAGAAAGGCACACCACGATTAGTTGCATCTGTTTTGCATGAAGATTATCCAGGTAAATTTGTTACTCCAACTCCTAAGGAACTCTACTGCATTTAGAGGGAAAAGACTAGCTTTTAGTGATGTTCGTGGTTGTCTAGAAGAGAGTTTCAAGATGGTATATTCATATTTGTACATGTTAAGGAAGGTGAATCATGGTACAAAAACTAGTGTGGTATTAGATGACCAAAAAAGGTTCAAGTACCTTTTTGTTGCTTTGGGAGCTTGCATTGAAGGGTTTCAAGCCATGAGAAAAGTGATTATTGTGGATGCTACTTTCCTAAAGACCAAATATGGTGGTGCTCTAGTTTTTGCCACAACTCAAGATCCGGCTCATAACCATTATCCGATAGCCTTTGCTGTAATCGATGGTGAAAAAGAGGATAGTTGGACGTGGTTTTTCAACACCTTGAAAACCATCATACCGAATAGTGAAGAGTTGGTATTTATTTCATATATAAATGTAAACCTGCTCAAGGCAGTGAGTGTGGTGTTACCGAGGTGTGAACATGGCCATTGTATCTACCATTTGTCGCAAAATGTGAAAAAAAAAGTTGCAACCTGGGAGAGAGAAGAAGCTGCTGCAAAGTTTAGAGAAATTGCTATTATTTATACAGTAGTCGAGTTTGAAGTACAATATCAAGATTTTAGGATGAGGTACCCTAAGGCAGCCGCATACCTTGATGAGTTTGCCGAAGTGAAAAAATGGGCAATTGTTAAAAAATTTGCAGAATGGTTTAACAAACATAGGAAAGAAGCTGCTGCTGGAACAAATGCACAGAAACTAGTTCTTTTTGTGAAAAACTTAATACATAAAAGATGTGAGGTTGCGTGCAAGCTACCAGTGACTGAGCTAAACACCTTCCAGCTAGAGTACAATGTTATTGGTCGCGATGGGAAGAATTATGTGGTAGACTTGAGAAAGAAGAGTTGCAGTTGCCACTATTTTGACTTAGACAAGTACCCTTGTGTGCATGCAATAGCTGCTGCCATGAATTTATTGAAACAAGAAGGTAGAACAACGGAGGTACGTGATTTATATGATTTGTGCACCAAATATTACTTAGTAGAGTTCTGGATTTTGGGATATGTCAGGACGATTTATCCAGTGCCGCATAAGTCTGAGTGGACTGTTCCAAGTGACGAACAAGAGTTGTATGCATTACCTCCAAATTACAAAAAAAGAAAAGGAAGAACTCAATAAAAAAGAAAACGTGCATCTGGAGAACGTCGCAAAAAACATAAGCGAGTACCCGGAAGAAATTTAGGTCGTTGGTTTGAGAGGTCTGAGGGATGTAGCCAAGAACAAGGCGATACAAGTAGCCAAGTACAAGTCGATATGAGTAGCCAAGATGAGGGAGGTAGCGAAGAAGAATCAAGTCGGGAAGAGGAAAGCGATAGTGTCGGTAGCCAAGATGAGGGAGGTAGCAAAGACGATGGTGTCGATAGCCAAGATGAGCATTAGTTTAAAGTTTTTTGTAAAACTTGGTACAACTGATTTCATATTTGTAGAACTATGTATGACTTTGCTCCCATTCAGTTTGTATAACTTAAACCAACTAATGGTACAACTACGATCATATTCATATAAATCTTCATATTTAGGTGCTTTTAGTGTGAACTAGGTCAGAACAACTTTGTACAGCCAATAAAATCACATTACTCATAAATCTTTACAACTAAGACCATATTCATATTCACTAGATAATGTTAAAAATGGGTGATATATTTACTTATTCACTAAGCTTATGTGTGAAATATGTGTGATTAATCTTCTAAAACAAACATACTCAACTTTTTTTTATAGGATAATATTCATAAATTTCATTCTTGTACAACAAAGACCTTATTCATTTAAGATGAGTTTCTTCTTGCTATCTCCAATACATTACAAATAACATAAAACTGATGTTTTAATGTAAACTTTTTTTTGAATACATTGCAAATGTAATCTAGATATATTTCACTTTTGGGCCCAACTAGAAATTACTTGGTTAATTCAAAGTATAACTGATTATACACGAAATTAACAAAATGAACAACTGTGTACAAGCAAGTACAACTTCAAAACTAGGAACAACTGAGTGTATTTTTGCGGCGCCACCTGGCAAACAACATCTCCTTTTCGGCGCCACCTGGCAGACAACATTGACGGGTCCTTGTTTGTTTGACCAAGATATTTTTTATGAAATTTTTTGAAAAATTTGTGACCTTACCCAAAAATTTCAGATTTCTCCGAAAATTTTTAGATTTCTCCCCAATACCCGGACCCTACCCAATTAAAACTTCGAAACCCAAAAATCTCTCACATTAATTCCATTTATTCATTAGAAGACAGAAGAAAAGAGAGAGAGAGTGGAGAGATCAAGAGGCTGAAGATTTCAGATTTAGGGGTTTAAGAAGCAATTCGCAAGAGAAGGTGAGTCATTTCTCTGCATCTTCGACTGGAACCTCTACCCGCGCAAGAGTCAGAGTTCCAGGAATTCTAAAGTTGTGTTTGTGTGGTGAGAACGTAGTTGAAAAAATATTTTGGACGAATGGGAATCCTTTTCGACGCTACTTTCGGTGTGCTTATGCTGCAACAAAGAAGGTAATAGTTTCGGTTTTTTATGGACTTCTTGGTAATATTTATAATGTTTACAATTTTCAATTGTAGCTTGAGAACGACGATCATGTGTTTAAGTGGGTAGATGAGGCGATGATAAACGAGATTGAACAATTGGATTTTCAAGTGGGTGTTCTTGAAGAAGAAGGTAGATTGTTGAAGATGGAAAGGAACGGGAACCTCGAGAGGAAGGAAATTAACATAACGATGGGTATGGTACTAGTTTTATCTGGTTGTATTATCACAGTCGTGATTGGGAAATGGTGAGGTTGCTATTGACAGTGTCCAACTACGGACAATCAAAGACAACTATATGTATTTTCCTAGTCAACTAAGTATGATGTTTACTAAGTATTTTCTTCGGTCAATGATGTTTAAAACTATTGTCCAACTACGTAAAACTAAGCATGATGTTTGCAAACTATTGTCCAACTACGTAAAACTAGGTTTTCCTTAACCAATTGTACCAAATTTTTGCAAACAAACATAGTTATACAAAATAAAACACCAGTTGAACCAAGTTTTTCAAACTAACATAGATATCCAATATAAAATAAACACAGCAGTTGTACCAAGTTTCTCAAACTAACATAGTTATACCAAAAAAACGAAGTTCTACCAACTTTTTCAAACTGACATAGTTTTACAACAAAACAACATACCAGTTGTACCGAGTTTTTCAAACAAACATAGTTATACAAAATGAAAACCCAAGTTCTACCCAGTTTTACAAACATACATCACATTTTCTTGGTAAGCCCTCTCGTCATAACGGGACTCCTTCTCTTGCTTACATGTTGCACCTCTTCTGTTCCTTTTTCATCTTTCTCTTTCTCTTGTAAGTGTTCTTCATTTTGTTACTTGCCTCACCCTCTTCACCCACCTCTTTTCCATTATCACCCACCACCTCCTTACTCGCCTCACAATCCAATAGTTGTAACACCACTTCATCCTCAGCAACCACTTCATCCTCAACAACCACTTTATCCTCAGAAACCCCTTTATCCTCAACAACCCCTTTATCCTCACCCACATTTCCACAATCCGCTACATTCTTAGTAGCCTCGGCTACCTTTGCATCCAAACCCACATTCCCACAATCCGCTCCATTCTCAGCAACCTCTTTCAACTGTTTCACATTCTCTTCCACAATTTTCAATCTTGTATCCAGAGAATCAAACTTTGCATTCATCTTCTCGAATCCACTATTCAACACTTTCATCAATCGGTTCTCTACCTCATCCAATCCATTATTCACCTTCTTCAGAGCCACCTTGGTTCGAGCAAACTTCTTCGGACCTTGTTTCGTTTGACCAATATTTTACTGAGCCAAATTACTTGCATCTGGATAAGCCTCAACTACTCGGCTAGCAACATCTGCTTTATGCATATTTTCAAAACATATTAGCTTCTTTTCCTTAACTAGACGCTTTGTCCAACCGTCTGCAATTGCATCATCCACATCGTTCCATCCACAGTCCTCATCCATGATTTTCTTCATAAGAACTTTCTCATCGGGAGATTGATACATGATACTCTGAATCTCTTGTAAAAGTAAAGAATCATTTTTAAATACAACCATAATGCATCAATACTTGTTTCGTAATGTAATTTATATTTACAAATATCTTACCGTAGTTGTACTAAGAGTATCATACAAATCTGACATTGGAAAACCTTTAAGATGACTTGGTTTGAACTTCCACTTACACATCCGAGGACACTCAGGATTTGCTTCTCGAACAATTTCTTGAAAATTGTTCTTCAGAGCTGGAATAGCTTCATACCCTAGAAGCTATTCACAACAGAAATCAATCAAATATTAGTTATAAATTAGTTATAAATTGATCTACAATATAAAAAAAAGCTAGAGATGAATATTTTACCTCTAAAGAAGTAACAAAACTAGGAAACACCTTTTTTGGACCCACAACTCCTCCACATGAGTGCATAATATGAAAAAGGTCTTTCATATTAGCATCAAAACCAAATCTCTCCCACGGGAATGATTTACACAATTCTAAGTCACCTACGGCTCGGTAAAAGAAACTCTCCACAGATGGTGCATCCTCTCCCGTTTTTTCCTTTCCTACTATGACACTACATAAAAAATAAAGGACTGCCATTCTTAGACGGTCATAAGAAGATTTCTTCATTGACAGTAGTTTTGGCTCCAGCTGGTGAAACTGTATCGTTGCCCCTGGACCAAAATGCTCCCCAACAAACCGAGTACTACCCAAACATTCATAGTTGGCTGGATGTTCGTGACAATACAATCCAGACATGAGTGCCATTTCGGTGGGAGAGTACCGGATTAGAACCCCGTTCACAATAAACCAACACTCCTTTTTCTTATCTAAGCATGATGTGCGAAGAAAAAGCATCTACAGAGCCTGCATCTTATGGTTTGCATACCTAGGCATATGGAAGAAATGTTTTGAACTGAGGATGCTCCGTAAACCATTTGAGCTCATAATCTGAAAGATGTCTCTGCAACAGTTTCACTGCTCTATGAATGTAGCACTTAGCTGATATCTTGAACGGTTTCATATATTCACTAGGTTCGAAGAACATGTCAAGTGGTTGTAAAACTTATGTTTCCTCATCAGAATCCTACATTCAAAAACAAGTTATATCGAGTTATACTCAGTTCTACCTTTTACTTTCACAAATTTCTAATGTAGAAAATTATCATAGTTATAACAAATCCTATTGGGTTGTACCTTTTACTTACTAAAATGTCTAAAGGGGTCCAAAATCATCCTAGTTATACCAAATCCTACTCAATTGTACCTTTTACTTTTAGAAATGTACAACATCAAAATCATCCGAGTTATACCGAATCCTTTACTAAGTAATTCACATTTGGGTTCAGTTATATACCGTTGAATCTCCTCCAGTGATAGAAGCTCTTTCAGTATCAACTTCTGGATGCGATTCTTCTCCATATTCATTAGCGATATTTGGTTCTGTAGATTTCGAATTCTCACTTAGGACTGCGTTTTGTTTTTCAGCCATTCCTCCTTTCCACAAAGCTACAAACAAACATGAACAAAAATGATAACATTAATTTCCGATTCTACAAAACAACCGACATGAAATCTACACACAATCGGCAATCTCGACCACAACAAAGAAAGGTAAGAAGAGAAGAATAAGATCCAAATACCCAAATAAATCGCCAAAGAAATCGCTGGTTTCTATTCAAAAGAAGGATTTTTGAATCTATTGAAAAGAAGGATTTTGAAATCGCCGGTTTCTCTTCGAAAACAACGATGTAGAAAAAAAAACCTTTACTTTTACAATTTTTATCGACTTATCCCGATTTGAGTAGTTTTGGATCTTTTTAACCCATTTAGACTGGTTGGGTCGGTAATATATTTGATTTGTAAAGGACGCGAAAGTCTTTCCGTAATTTTTTGATTTAAAATAATAAATAACAAAATTAAGTTTAATAAGAAGAGCATTTCAGAATTTTTAATGGAGAGTAGAGAGCACCCGAGATTAAAACCCATTTTTAGCTCTAAAATAGAGGAACTCTATAATAGAAGTGACTTTTGTTCCAATGGATACCTCTATTTTTTCCTCTAAAAAAGAATATTCCATAGAGATTCCTTTTTTATTTTACTATTAATACCTTTTACTTATAAAAGTTGCAAACTAACCCATTTATTTTACTATTTGTGAAACTTTCATAAAATTATGATATTATTTAAATTTTTAACATTCATAAATATTATTTAAATGTCACATTTATTAAAAGAAATACATTGCATCATTTTACTAAACTATTTAAATATATATTTTATTTATTTTGATCATAAATATAGAGATGTTAAAAGTTCAAGGACCACTTTATAAATAAAAAAGTTCAACTCTATTATCGAGGAAAAAATAGAGAGTTCCTCTATATATAGAGGAAAAAATAGAGATCTCTATTATAGAGGTAGAAATAGAGATGGGTTGGAGTAGATTTTACTCTAATATAGAGTTAAAAAGCAAATATAGAGGTGGGTTGGAGATGCTCTTATATTCTCATATCAACCAATAATCCTAAGATTTAATCCAGATGACTAATCAAAGATCTAGCATTAAGAACAACCAAAGATAAAGATCACAGAAGATAATTAATTCTAAATAATAACAGATCTAATAAACCATAAAGACCCTATGAAAAACCCTGAACCCAACAAGAGATCTACTTAGACATGATCAATAAAACAAAAACCATGAATAAAATAGATATCATTAAGAAATTAGAAGAAGAAGTAAAGGAGTTCTGAATCTTCTCTGAATGAGTCTTGATTCTTCTCTCCAAAAACTCTCTCAAAATCTCTCAGAGTTCTCTCTCAAAAATTGCAGGAAAAAATAAAGCTTAGGTCTAAACAATGACTTGTGAAAAAAAATTTGAAATCTTGAGCCTTAATTGCAAATAATGAAAGCTTGGGCAATCTTTGTAAATCTTCTAGAACTTGTGGGAAAACTTCCGATTTGGCTTGTGAGTGCTGCATCGGTAGATGTAGTGGCTGCATCGGTCGATGCATCCTCCTGAACTCGTCTCCTGGCTTTGCATCTCAGCCTCAATGCTTGATTATGCTCCAAATCTTCCTATTTAGCTCCATTATGTTCCATCCGTGCCAATGAGTACCTAATCCTATAAAGACTCAAAAACAACCTAGAAAACAAATCAAAAGACTCAAAAAGCACACTTATATCATGGCTAAAAGCACCTAAAAAACATGCTATATCACAACACCACCTGCGTTTCCTGTCACAACAAATGTTGTTGCTTCTCGTCCACGAAACCACTCTTGTCACCACAACTCCAACAACAAGAAACCATAAAATGGTAACTCATACGATGGTCCATCTAATAACCAGTTCAACCAGGCTGTCTCCTCCTATGATCCTCGTGGCCACAAAGGTTGATGTCAAATCTGCAATACTCAGGGTCATAGTGCACGATGGTGTCCATAGTTTCATTCCCGTGCTCCGTCTACGTACTAGCATCAAAGTAGTCCCTTCTGTATGTGGCAACCTTATGCCAACATTGTTATTGGCTCGTCTTATGATCCAAATCCATGGCTTCTTGACAGTGGGGTGACCCATCATATGATATCAGACTTTGGCAAACCTTTCTCTCCAAAAACCATACATTGGTGGTGACGATGTCATTGTTGCTAATGGATCTCCTTTATCCATTACTCATACTGGTTCAACATTTCTTCCCTCTCGCTTACATGATCTTTACTTAAATAAAGTCTTATGTGTTCCTCATGCATCAACCCACAAGCGATTATAGGCAAGCTGCTAACCGGGTCCTTCGTTATCTTGTCGGCACACAAACTCATGGTATTTTCATTTGTGCTCCTACTCCACTTACTCTATGTGCTTTCTCGGCTGCAGATTGGACTAGAGACGTTGATGATTACATCTCCACAAATGCCTATGTCATTTACCTTGGTCATAATCTCATGGAGTTCTAAAAAGCAATGGGGTAATAACATGATCTTCTACGGACGCAGAATATTGAGCTATAGCAAACACTGTGGCTTTTTCGCTGCTAATGGAACTTGGGGTCACTCTTTGTTCACCTCTTATCATATACTGCAACGATATTGGAGTTACATATCTTTGTGCTAATCTCGTTTTCCATTCTCAGATGAAGCACATTGCACTTGATTATCACTTCACAAGAAATTTTAGAAGAATTTGATATTTATTCTAAACAAATGTCAACACATTGTTATTCATTTTTTTTTTCTTTATAAATATATCTAAATTTCGGACTAGCACCACAAAAATTAGGAAGTTTATGACCCATTGCCGTGCCTAGAGTTTTCAAGGCCATAGAAAAAATAAATACATGTTTATAAAAACTTCTTTAAATATTATAATAAAAATATATGCTAACTAATTTTCAAATAAATGGTGAAAAATATATATTTAATGTTTAAATTGTTTTGTGACGACTAACATATAATATATATATTGGTCTCTAACATAGTTTTTGTATATTTATAAAATTGTCAAATACACATTAAAATAACATATATGATAAGGATTTGACAAAAAAAAAAATCCATGTGATAAAATAAAACAAAAGAGTTCATTTCAGCTATTTTTTTTGTAAACTTTTTTTCTCCAAATTGGGCTACTAATTTTGGATTTTATTTCTATTTAATGTTTGATTGACAAAAGAAAAAAAAAAAGAGTGACTGGACAAATACAAAGAAGACAATATACTAAACCAATGGATTAGCCATGCAATATTAATGGAACTGTGTCTATGTAAGTGAAGGAAAGTATAAATGTGCTTAGAGTATCTCCAATAGAGTCTCTATAGCATGATCTCTTACACAAAAATGTTAAAAAATAAATCAAAAACAAAAGAAAAGTGTCGAATGTTTTTTAAAAGAGAGTTTTTATAATTAAAATAATGTTGGGATACCTTTTTAAAAACAAACACTCTAAAGTTTCCATTCACTCAAACACAAACATTACAGAAGAAGGGAAACAAATTTCCAAGATTCAAAATATTACAAACAGAGGCTTTCCCCAAAGCCATAAACAAATAAATACATAAGATCAAATCCATTAGAGATGTGAAACAAACGCTAAAAAGCGGCTTGAGACATGTGAGATCACGGTTGCAAGACTGATCATCTTCAAATAATTTAACAGATGACAAAGACATCACAGTCTGAAGAAACGGTGACGTTGGTAGAAGAATCAGGGCGAAAGATCTCACCACAGCGAGGAGCATGAGCAAAAAACAATGCACTGGCAGGGATTCGTTTGGGCTGCAGCCCGGTTGATGATGATGATGCTGAGAATAGTTTGCATAAATTTGTCGGATATTAACAGTGGAGTACATGGCAATAGACCATATAGTAGCAAAACTTCACAAACAGCGCATACAAGGGAAGTATAGACCAAAAGTTGCCAAAGGAATATGACAAACCGTAGCAATACAGGTGGGTTCTCTCTCATATGGCACTTTTTTCCAAAGAGATTAAGAAATCCACACAAAGCATGCAGTCGGTTTGACAATGAAGAATAGGGAGCACGATTGGTCTTTTGGGAAAACATTAACACAAACAAGATGCGGTTAATGGGGTCAAGGTAAGAACTGGATTCATTAGATAGAGTGGGTTTAAGACAGACTTGATAATTCCAGTTTTGAGATCCATCAGACAATTTCACACAATGAGCAATAACCAAAGATCTAACATACACTTTGTTATTCCAAGGCATTCTAGGAAAGTGGAGTCTACGATGCAGTCTTCGGACACCAAGATCGACCAAAAAACCTAGAAAAGGCCTACCAGCCAACAGAAGTGTAGAGAGAGTAAACCTGCAATTTTTACAGATGGGCAAGACCATTTGAAGAGCTAGCATGCCGAAATCAGGTCGAGAGCTCATCCTCAGTGATCCTAAGGATGATGTGGATGGCCAGGCAAATTGATGTGCGCAGCGGCTAACCGGTAGGGTTAAAGGAAACCACTTCTCCAATGGGAGCAGCCATGGATCTGCCGAGCTTAGAGGGTGACAAGAGAATGCAACGGAAGTCCAAACACAGAGGAAACTGCAGCTGGCTCCGTCTCCGCCTGGTAAGGCTCAGGTGATGATGAGGGAGAAGGTTTTGTAGAGGCGGATCACAAACTGGATCGAGAGATTAAGAGGCGTGAGGACTTTGATTCCATCAACAAAGAGGCAAAGCAAAGGCAATCAAGGATGGGGTTCGCCGGACATCCAATCTTACTGTAAGCGATAAGGAGCAAGTCTTTATCTAGATCTATGATAATAGATAGGGTTTTGGGAAGGTTGCAAAAAGAGAAAACAAAAGGGAAAAAAAATTGAAAAGTAAATCTAAAAGAACAGATGGAACAATAGAGGATTGCAGCGATTAAGTTACCCCAACGCTGGCGAACAGAAGTTCTACCGGCGTCAGAGAAAATTGACGGTAACATCCTCTCGAAAATAGTGCCTGGAAAAAAAAGATTACTAATGGCTTTTTTTTTATGTTAATGTTGGGATACCATGACGATTTTTTTGCAGTGGAAGTAGTCTTACATTTTTAAATAACTAGGCGATAGGTGAATGTTTCTTACTTTCTCAACTTGGCACGGCTGTTTATTCTTTCTATATAAACAAAATTTTGTACAGTATTTTTCAAACGTTTCGCAATTGATTAATAATCTTTTGTTAAAGATAAGATTAGAAGGATATAATCTAATAATTAACAGGCCTGTTTCTAGGGGTGGCAAGGTAGGCAAAAAACTAGAGTCCAAATTTTTTTTGATCAAAACTCTTAAAACAAGGGTCCAAAAAAACCAAAACTTTTTTTTAGCATATAAAAGGTCTGCAAATCTGTTTTGCCTAGGGTAAAAAAAATGTTTGAGACGGACTGCTAATAAACTGGTTAATTTTTCTTCATAGTATCGAATTAACTATTCGAAATGGGTCTTAAAGAACTCTTTTAATATTCACAAAAATTAGTTTTGAAAAGTTTATCCATTTTATCTAACAAAGAAACTGTTATATTTTAAGACCGTTATTGCAATTGACTAATGATTCTTTGTTAAAGTAGTAAGATAACCGAAAAAAATTAAAGAAGAGATGGTTAATTCTTCTACATAGTTTCGAATGAACTATTCGTCTATTCCAAATGGGTCTTAAAGAACTCTATTAACATTCACATGTTATAAAGGATAAACAAAAGATAAAAACTTTATTCTTTAAAGATAAAAACTTTCCGAAGAAAGAAAAACCAATTGTAGTACGAAACGAAAAAGAAATAAAGGAAGAAACCTATCTTCTGGTCTTAGATACACTCGTACTTTGTACACACACATTTATAGAAAGATACAGACAAAGATTGAGATGATTCTTGATACAATACGCAAAGTGAAAGAGAAAACAAACTGAAAGCGAGAAAAGAAACTCCACCGTTGTTGGAAGATGTAAAAGAACCAAAGATTCTTAGATATTTTAGGACCACAATAATCATATAGTGACTTACGCTTCCCCAAACATATTAAAATAATAGTCATATTGATCTGTCTGTATTTTATAGGTTTTAACCATAGTTTTTAGGTTTGTTTTGAGTCTTTTATTGAGTCAAAGTATGCTTCTAGAATCTTTTTAGTCTTTTATGAGTTTGTATAGGTTCTAGATTGCTTTTGGAGGAAACTGAGTGTTTTGGGGATAAAAGCATGCATTTGGAGCTAAATTGGTTGAAGACCGATCGGAAAAGCTAGCATATGGAGCAAACACAGAAAAAAGCATCCTGGATTGGCAATCCACATTTGGATCAGCCAGTCCTGAACCTGAAGCAACTTTTCCTTTTTCGTTTTAAACCGACTTTTAGGGTTTTATTTTATTATTTAAGCATGAGGCTCGACCTCTAAAAAGACAACATATTATTCAACGCCACTTTTGAGACTTGTAAGCTTGGGAGAAGATCTCTAATCCTTTGTATCTCTTTAGGAGAAGATTTCTGAACCCTTTTTACTTCTCTATGCAATTCAATTATGAATTCTTCATCCTTGTTTTGCTGTTCTTTTATTTCTATGTTTGAGTAGTTTTACTATTGGGTTTCGGATTTCAAAAGGGGGTTTATGATTCTCTAAACGTAGTTTGTTAGATTTGGGATTGATCTTATTGTTCATCATCTATAGTTGTTCTTATTGCTTAAGCTAGACTGATCACCTAGATTAAGATCTTAGGTTAAACTCATCGTGACACCGAAAGTGTTGTTGAGTTACTTGAAAGGAGTGGAGAATGGAGTGGCAGATCATCTTTCTAGGCTGAGGATCGATGCTGAGACCCCTATCGATGACCAGCTTTCTGAGGAGAATGTCTATGTAGCTGCAGCATATGAGGAATGTTTCAAGGATACAATTGATGCTAAGGTCCTCCAGAAGATCAGCGATGATTCCCCATGGTATGTCGACATCACAAATTACTTCTGGGATGAGAAAAAGAAGTTCTTGCGGGATGTGCAGCGTTACTTCTGGGATGAACCGTATCTTTACAAGCATTGTGCCGATGGCCTTTACAGAAGGTGTGTCCCAGAATCAGAAGTTCCGGGAGTCCTTTTTCACTGTCATGGATCCAACTACGCAGGCCACTTTGCTACGTTCAAAACTGCAACCAAGGTACTTCAAGCAGGCCTATGGTGGCCCACTCTGTTTCATGATGCAAACGATTTTGTCTCCCAATGTGATTCTTGTCAGCGACGTGGGAACATAAGCAAAAGGAATGAGATGCCACATAATTTTATCTGGGAAATCGAAGTATTTGACTGTTAGAGAATCGACTTCATGAGACCCTTCCCACCTTCCTATGGCAACCTTTACATACTTGTGGCCGTAGACTATGTCTCCAAATGGGTCGAAGAATTGGCAAGTCTCACCAAAGATTCGAAGGTTGTTCTAAAGATGTTTAAGCACGTTATTTTTCCACGGTTTGGAGTTCCTCGGGTGGTGATAAGTGATGGTGTAACTCACTTTATTAACAAACTCTACGACAACCTTCTAAAGAAGCATGGGGTGACACACAAAGTCGCTACACCATACAGTCCTCAAACTAGTGGGAAGGTCGAGATTTCCAACCGAGAAATTAAAAGCATCTTGGAAAAAACTGTGAACTCAACAAGAAATGATTGGTCTGCTAAACTCGATGATGCCTTATGGGCTTACCGAACCACTTATAAGACACCTATTGGTACCACACCGTTCAAGTTGGTTTATGGGAAATCCTGCCATCTACCCGTCGAGTTCGAATACAATTATTTTTGGGCAACAAAGCAGATGAACTTCAATGTCAAGACCGCGGCCGAACGACGCCTGGTTCAGCTGAATGAACTTGATGAAATTCGCATGAATGCATACGAGAGCACCAAAATCTAATGGGAGGCAACCCAATGGGGTTAGTTTGTTCTTTTCCCCTTTCTTATCATGATTCTTTTATGATTTTTGGTTTGTTTGGTTTTCTTTTAGGTACTACCCGCTGGTTGTGGTTGGATTGAGTCTTCATGGGACATGTTCGAAACGCAGAAGATGCGAATTCTTTTACAAAAAGAGTGTTCCCCAGCCATTCGGGATCGGCCAATCTATTTCTGGATCAGCCAATCTCAGTTCTAGGTAAGTGAATTAGAGGAAAAAGAGAGAAAAAAAAAAGAAGAAGAAATCGGTTTAATCTGGTTATCAGACTTAAATTGGACCGGATTAAACCGGATCCGTGCCTGATACCAGATATTTAAACCTAATTTCATCTTCTTCCTCTCTTACCTCTCGCCGCCCCCGATTTCGACATCCTCCTCTCTCTTTCTCGATTTTTCTATGATTTGTCGAGGTGTGGAATCAATCCACTTGGATTAGATCCTTTTTCATATTCCCACTTTTAGGCTCAAAGTCGAACAAGGTAAGTTTTTCAAAAGTCCATTTTTATGTTCGATTCTCGGTGATCTCAAGGTTCAATTCTGGTTGTCCATGATTCTTTCAATTCTCATACCTTATTGAGCTGCGAAATTGATGGTTAGATAGCTCTATGGAAGTTTCGGAACTCGAATTAGGCTGTTGTGGCTTGAATTTAGAAATAGGCTTGTACCTTATGTTGGCCGATTGGGAGAATTTTCAATTGGTTTCACTATCTCACTTGTTGGAATTCTTTTCTTTTGCAAATAATGCCAAAACGCCGACGCAGTGGTAAGGAACCTGCAACTCCTTCCGCTAAGCCACCAACTCGAGTTTTGAGTGATGAGGATTCCAAGTGGTTAAAATTGCTGAGTCAATGCAAGATGGAGCCAACTTGGTTTGCTGATCGAGAGCTTTTTGAGAGGATGGCCATGCTTGCTGATTTTGATAAATTAATAAAGAACATGGGGTTTGGATCTTTTGGTAAGAAGTCTTGGGACTTACATGAGAAGCTTGCACGCGAGTTTCTAGCCACTGTGCGGGTCGATTTGTCTGTTGGGATTTGTCTGTTGGTCCTGATTCGTTGGCTGAGCATTGTTCGATCAGTTTCTTTTTGAGCAGGACGCATTACACCATCTCCATGCTTGACCTTTGTGACATTTTTGGTTTCCCGCGACACAAGCAGTGCAAAATGGACAAGCTCAAAAGCAGTTCAGATGTTTGGAACCTGATTGGAGCTGGGAATTATGTTTCACGTGGAGCCAGGCAATCCCGCATTCGCAACCCAGTCCTTCGAAACACTGCTAAATTCCTGAGCAACATCATTTTTGCTATGGCTGAGATTAGCACTTTGCAGCTACCTGAGTTGTGGATGTTCTTTCACGGTCTTCGTCGGTTTCTGCATCCTCCGACTTCTCCAGTCCACCATCATACTCATGACGTTAACTTTGGCTTCTTGCTCTATAAGGATTTTGAGCAGGTCCGAAAATACATGGCTAAAGCAAAGAATAAGCGGATACTCATCGGTAGCTTGGTAACCACCATCATCGACTATTGCGGCATAGTATCGTCCACTTCGGTCCAGAAGATGAAGCTCCTTGACCTCAAATTCCTGTTCACCAGTGAGATCCTTGTGCGTCAAAATTGTATTTACCGTTTTCAGGACAAGACTAGTAAATTTTGGTACATGCGGATCCCCATGCCATCCTGCACTTCACTTTACAAAACAGAGAACATTGACTTCGACCCTCCTGAGTTAGCATTGGTCGACCTTGATGAGGTCATTCGGCTAGAGGAGAGTGTCTTTGCTACCCACAAACCCCCACGCAGTTCACAGCCGGCAGCTGCTGCCGAGCCCTCACACAATGCTCGCTCATTCCCACCGTTACCTCCTTTTGATGTCAGCCAGTTTGTTGCTACCCAACCTATTCAGGAACCTTAGTCTGAGTTCGAAAGGTGGGTCTACGACACAAAGAGAAAGAACAACATGCTGCTCACTCGACTGGCTACTTGGCTTCAAGGACTTGCTCCATCCTGTTTTGCACCACCCTCGTCGGATCCCACTGCTACCTGTGACGATGAGGATGCAGCTACAGAGCCTCTATGTTCTGACCGTTCTGCGACCTCCTCGCCTTCTCGTTAGATTGTTGTATCACCACGGTTTATTCTTTTTCTTTTCTAGGATTTTTCTATTTTCCTTTCTTTTATTGTTATCGGAGGATTTTTTTCTTGGTTTTGCTTTCACACCGGGATGGTGTGAAGTAAATCCGGGGGAGGGATGTCTCCAAGTTACTAATATCGTTTTCTTTGGTAGTTTCCTTTTGATTTTTTTCGAGTCTTTGAGTCATTTTCTTATTTTTATGATTTCTTCAAAAAATAAAAATAAAAAGACATTGGGGAACTATGATCATTTCTAGGAATATTTTGCTTTGAACTAACACTTTTATGATTGCTTTAGTACTTTTGATTTTTGAATGAAGCTTGGAAAGAACATGAGCAGTCTCAACACGCCCCAAAAGACACTTGCCAAGGAGAACAAAAAGTTGAACCAGAAGTTGTCTCTAGCTTTGACAATACTTAACCGGAATTAACTTCTTACCTTGGGGCTTGGTATACATCGGATAAGACTCCTCCCTTCAAGACTCACGAGACATGCATCTCCTTGCAAAGTATGCTTCCCCTCTCTCTGCCCTTCAGTACTCAGTAAAAACAAAAAAAGAAGAAAAGAAGAAGAAAGAAATGAAAGGATATAGGTAATAAAGAAGTGAGCCAAGGGATGTGCGTAAACCCCTGCATCTTTCGGAATTCATGGAAATCTGTCCAAAAAGAAAAAGAGCAGAGGGTTGATAAAAAAAAACGATACTCTAAAAAATTAGGGAGAAATCAATCCTCTGAAAGTGGGAAAAGAGAGAGAGGAAAGGAAGCATATGAAGGAGGTCTTGGGCGATAAAAGGTTGAAGGAGTCAAAAAGTTCAATGATCAATACTCCCATGGTAAGACCGCACATTTTCACTAATCTGATGTAGAGAGACAATGATGGGGAGACTGAAGGTTCTATAAGGCTGTAGGGTTCAGAGTAGGGAGTGTTGATCCTAATCATGGGCAGAGTACAAAAAATAGTTCTTAATTTGATTTGATGAAGAGTGCAAACAAGAGGATCCCAAGAATATATGAGTTTCCACTTTCAAACCTTTTCTCTGTTCTTGAGTTTTTGTCTGTTCTTGCTTGAGGACAAGCAAAGATTCAAGTCCGGAGGAATTGATGTGTCTGTATTTTATAGGTTTTAACCATAGTTTTTAGGTTTGTTTTGAGTTTTTTATTGAGTCAAAGTGTGCTTTTAGAGTTTTTTTAGTCTTTTATGAGTTTGTACAGGTTTTAGGTTGCTTTTGAAGGAAACTGAGTGTTTTGGGGATGAAAGCATGCATTTGGAGCTAAATTGGTTGAAGACCGATTGGACAAGCTAGCAGATGGAGCAAACACAGAAAAAAGCATCCTGGATTGGCCAATCCACAATTGGATCGACCAGTCCAGAACCCGAAGCAACTTTTCGTTTTTCGTTTTAAACCGACTTTTAGAGTTTTATTTTATTATTTAAGCACGAGGCTCGACCTCTAAAAAGACAACCTATTATTCAACGCCTCTTTTGAGACTTGTAAGCTTGGGAGAAGATCTCTAATCCTTTGTATATTTTTGGGAGAAGATTTTTGAACCCTTTTGACTTCTCTTTGCAATTCAATTATGATTTCTTCATCCTTGTTTTGCTGTTCTTTTATTTCTATGTCTGAGTAGTTTTACTATTGGGTTTCGGGTTTCAAAAGTGGGTTTATGATTCTCTAAACTTAGTTTGTTAGATTTGGGATTGATCTTATTGTTCTTCATCTATAGTTGTTCTTATTGCTTAAGCTAGACTGATTGCCTAGATTAAGATCTTAGGTTAAACTCATCGTGGCACCGAAAGTGTTGTTGAGTTACTTGAAAGAAACATAGGTGAGCAAGGTGGACCTTAGCCAACGGAAGTTGAAGTTGAGGCACTTTGTGAACGAATCAAGGCTTGAGCTTTAATGCTTGCTTGTTTAGCTAGATCCGAACGGAAGTTTAGGGTCTAGTTATTTCTTTGCATAGTTAGCTATCGCTGCGGAAGTAGGTTAGCTTTATAATTGAGTTTTGAGTTTAAGAACGGTGTCTAATGTTTTCTCAATCCATCAACTAAATTTGTGATTGTATCTCCGAACTGATTCCCTACGCCCAATACCTTTCCTTGATTTCAAAACCTTTATTTATTTTCTGCTTTTAATCGATTACTTATCTCCGATTAAATTTAAAAATAATTAAAAAAACTTATCTCCGATTAAATCTTATAATCTCCGATTTTTTGGTTAAATGCTAACACCACCACAAATACCAGTTAGGGCCTAGCGTTATTTTGAATTGATGGATCCTAAGATTTTATTTAGTAATAGCATCATTAAAATTTTAAAAAGACACGGTCAACTAACCATTCCCAAAAAAAAAAAACCCGGTCTGAGTTGGATTAGTGTTCTACTCACTCGAACAACGCTACAATAAAAAAGAATGGAACACGGTTTTGAGTCACTTTGTATGACATATAGTTTGTTTATGTGTTTTCGGCCCTATAGTTACTTGGCTTAACTATACAACTTGAACTTGGCATCACCAAATATTGGTTTCAATATCTAGAGAAAACATGAAAGTAAGAGATATACGTTTTCATGAATGACAACAAAGAAAAAGAAGAAGTTAAAGGTGTCCATATCTTTCGATATTGTATCTTTTAGTCTTCCACTTAAATTACGTTCGTCGTACTCGATCCCACGACGAAAGAAAAAAAAAAGGTGAGAGATTGATTGAAGTTTTTAAAAACAATTTTGATGGACACATTTTATACGACCGGAGTGGTTTCTTGGATAGTAAGTTTATGACAAGGAATCTCACGACACGAAGAAAAGAGAAAAAGTTCGGTTCTTTTGTTGACCACATTTCGAAAGAAGATCTCGTACGTAAGATTGTTTCTTTGTCTATATGTCTATGTCAAAGAAAGATCAATGAACATGGAGATGCCATGAGTTTGGGTTTACTTTGTAATCAGTTGAAATTGATTCCAGCTCTTGGCCAATCTGTAAAAACCAATTTATGGTCGTTTTGTAGATTTTGACATATCCATTATACTACAAAAAAAATATCAGAAATGAACATTCGAGGTGAATGAAAACACAATGATACAAACATGTACCAGCGTTTAGATTTTTGGTTTAAATTATTTTGCTTTCTCTTAAAAGTATTTGTTCATAAATCTGACATAAAAGTATTTTTTTTACTTTAATATTTTTTCCCCCAGCACTCTGCTATATAATTGAATCTATGAAAGAAATCTTTCCAAAAAGTTAAAAATATTTTCTTAGGTCGATGCACACAACCATAGATATATACTGTTCTTCGTGGGTCTAGAGACTAACAGTTACAGATAAGGTTGTCCCTGGTCTTTGCCTAATATAATCAAATTTGGAAAGTTTCACATAAGAAATCATCATGAATCCACAAACCATCATCTGTTTTTTTTTCTTTGTCCAAAAGATATATGATAGCATTTTAAATGATGTCACCATGCATATATTTTAGTGTATGCTTTCTTTGTCCAAAAGATGATAACACTTTAAGTGATATCACCATATATATATGTTAAAATGTAAGTGTAAGTATTTCCTGGTTTTGTAGTTGGAAATTTGGAAATCGTTGTAATAAGAAACAAAACCCACACCACCTTACTCTGTCCCCATCACCAACATGACTCATGCATGATATGACCAACACCACTTATATTTGTTCTTCATTAACACTAATCTTCTTTTGTTTATGAATTTACTGCATTCTAAAAACGTCGTCGTTAAGGGCCGTATAATCAAAACCCTTGCAACAGAACTCCGGATATACACATACAAAGATACATACTAGACCGACTCAAACAATCCATAACTGAATCGTTTGAAAATGCTCTATTCAATGGGGATTATATCGTCCCTGAAGCAAGAGAAAGGGCTTTGAATTTGCATATTACTAATCACTTCCTTAAGCTCAGATGTTTCCTCTTTAAGCTGAGCATTCTCTTGAAGAACCTTGTCGTGAGACTCGGAGAGATTGTTAAGCTTATCAAGCAACTGATGATTCTCGATCCTCAACCACATCACTTGTGACCAAAGCTCGTCAAGGTGTCTCTGCTTCCTCATACGCGATCTCCTTGCGGATTCTCTGTTTGATATCATCCTTCTCTGCTTACGCTCGTTGATTATGTTGTTGTTTGTCTGGTGCTCTTCTGCTTCGTCTGAGGTCGAGTTGTTGCTGCTTAAGCTCATGGATTGTGGATTGTTTGTAGAGCTTTGGAATCCATAGAGGGGGTTCGAGTTTTGACAGTTGGATGGAAATGGCGTAGATATCGGGACACTTGAAGGATAGGGAGATGGTATGGAGGAGTTTAGGTAGTTATGAAGGTTAAAAACGTCCGTTTGCGGCTGCATTTTGGAGTTGACTTGGGAAGAAAGTTAGGGCTTTTTAATTACTTGAGGAAAATAAATGTAGGTCAAGAGAAAATATGCAATTTTTTTTTTTTTTTTGTCAAACAGCTTTATAAGTTCTGATGGAGTTTTTGGTGTGTAAGAGAGAAGATGGTTTTATAGAGTCAGTGAGAGCAGTGGTCGGGGAATGGAGCCCACTTTCTGCAATTGGGTGAAGCAATAAAAAAGTTTCTAACATGAGAATTGAGTAAATATATATTCACCTAGATCTATCTTATACCCATAATTGTCTTGATTTAATCTATTGATTAAAATATGGGAATTAAACCCCTGCCTGCGTTTGTCACATTAATCTATCTTATACCCATAATTGTCTTGATTTAAGCCAATTGATTAAAATATGTGACAAACGCAGGCAGGGGTCTAAAGTTAGGTGAATGATGGATAATTGTACATTGTTTCGAATACTATTTTATAGTAATAGTGTAATTAAATGGTGTTTAGAAAGATGAAGAATATTATTGACCACATATGGCCCATGGGCGTAAAAAAGGAAAAAACGTTTTCCTAATTTTGTTTTACCAAACCAAACTGTGAACCATTGTACATTTTATTTAAGGGTAAAATGCAACTTACTCCACAATTTTAATACATTTTTTTAACAAATACCTTTTTTTAAGAGACAAATATGGATACAAACAAAGTATAATAACTTCAGTGATTATACTCCATATTTATGTGTTTTCTACATATGTATAACTTCAGTGATTTTACATATGTTTGATATTGTTTGTATTCCTTGTTTTGGTTTATTAAAGTTATTATACTTTGTTTGTATCCATATTAAATTTTATACACATTAAACTAGGAAAATCACTCACATTAAACAGAAAATCACTCACATTGCAAAACACAACAGTCATCAATTTATGCAGATGTGGCTTCCTCCTCGATATATATATACACGACAGCTGATTAAAGATTTCACGATCTTACATGATATATATATGTGCGTGCTCGTTATCATACATATCTTGTAGTTACTCGACCACTTATCCGCATTGTCTAAAGGAAAGGTATCCGAGGCATCTTAGCCGCAATATTTGGCTTATCCTCGACATGTTCATGTATATATGATATAGTATCGACATCAATATTCTCCAATGAAATTCTATATCGAAACAGATACATCATAAATGTATAAGCAGGTGTGCATGAGGGGAGTAGTGGATTATCATTTAAAAAAAAAAAAAAAGTTGAATTGCTTTTTCTTATTACATTACTTTTTTGTATTTTACGTTTTGTCTTAAATGTATAATGAATATCAGACCACCGAGTGGTGCTGATGTGAGGAGTCATATGTCTTTCAGATCCAATTCTTTCTTTGCGTCAATAAAGAAACCTGTCTATTCTACCCATTTAGAAAAATTTTACCCAATTGTTTTCTTTTCAATCAATAAAGAAATTAAAACCAGATTTATTTTTGTTTTATATAAGATAAAGCAAGCGCTTATTTACAAAAAAAAAATGTATTTTGACTATACAAATTGTATATAGTTAAACTCTACGGATTTTTATATACAAGTAAAATTATTATTGACGTGCAAAATTCAACATAATTAAAGTTTGTTTTGTTTTCTAGTAGAAAACATGCTAAATTTCATGGTATATTAATGTGATGGTTTAGTTTTGGATCTTAACAGAAGATGTTTATTGATTGAAAATTTTGAAAAGATAAATTCTTTTGATATTGAGAGCTGGCCGAAATAAACGATAGATTGAGACTTGACGGTAATAGATATAGTTGTGGCTGTAAAAATAAGATTTTTTTTTTGAATAAAGGCTGTAGAAATAAGATTACTAAATTATTTCATTCTTAATGAAATTACGTGTTATACTTTCTACCTTGGTGGATAAAGATAAATGTTTATGTACATGAACTTTGTACGCGCATTATACGTACCGTAAAAATGATAATAACAAAATCAAATCACTATCTTTTTAATTAAGAACAATTCAAAATTTACACTGTCTTGACTCTTGACTTCGAAATGTTTACGTCCCAGTTAGATTTATTTTTAGATGAGCCTGATGAAGTCCTCTCGATGTCTCTCTCTCTCTGTTTTGAATAGACTACATAGTCAAAGATATCATGAGACAAGGCAGGACTCCATTAGACTATTATTAGAAATTAAATTTATGAAGATGATATGACTAAATAATTCTATGTAAGAGTGTTTACACATAAATGCCCAAGTGTGTAGGGAACACATGAACAGTTGAACACCTAGTATTGGGGATTTTTGTCTTAATGTGCTTTTGTTAAATATATACAAATGCATGTGCATAACACAAGCTCCTACCCTACTTTATTTTTCGTTTTAATTTAAATAGAGTTACTATATCATCTTTTAGTTTTCCATATATAATTTAGTAATATGGCCATGTTCTTTTATTAAACCCTGCGACAGCGGTAGCGACGGAGTTAAACAATGTGTCACAAAGAGTTTTCAAATCATCTCCATTCATTTTCTGCGACAATTTCATCTCATTACTGTGTTTTCCTTTCTATTCTATCCCAAAACTGTTTTTCTTCTGTCTTGTCACTGTTGCAGCGTTTGGTAAAAAACATGGTCAATAGCTAATTTTTTATATACTAGTCACACAATATTATATAGCAGCATCTCGAGTGAGAACTTTTTAATTTTCCATAATTTAGTAACATTTTTTATGTTAAAAGAAAAAACATAACGACTTGGGATATTTATCAACTATAGTGTTGGTGTTGGAACTCAAAGATGGATATTGGATAAATAAATTTCACTATAATATTTTGGATGAATATTAATTAGTATATAATGCAAGTTAATTCTATTGATATGAAAAGAATATTGGGATAGAACAATTATTATATGTGTTAGTATCCCAGTTCATACTGGAATTTGGGATATTAAAACATATAATCTAAAAGATTTATTTTAATCATATCATGCAAGAAGTAAATCAAAACGATTGAATCGACCAATTAATAGAGCATTGAAGACATGGTTATAAAGAAAAAATTATAAAATAAAAATGAAAATATATAATAAAAGATCATTCTGAATTACTCTAAAGATCATTCCTAGTTTTTTAAATATTGATTTTTTTTTGCATCTTCTCCCTATTTTGCCAACTTTTACGTCCTTTTTACGTTATATTCTCGTTTGTATAATATTTTGGTACGATATCTCTAATCGGCTAGACTTACAAATCAGATTCTACATATACAAATGGGAGTTGTTTGTGGGAAAAGACTCTTTTTAAAAAAATCTTAACTCCAAAGTACAGAAAATGGTAGGCGATGGAACTCCCATACAAACCAGCGAGCATATCACCCTTTGCGAGATCTTGAAAGATTAATTGGCTAATGGTTGACTTAGGCCACACGACAATAAGTCAAACCTTGAACAAAACAGCTAAAACTAAAGGGTTTATAATCTCTTCATGTTTATAGTACAACTTGAAAATGCTCATTCTGTAATTAAGAATCAGTCACATATTTGGAGTTTAGTGGTAATATCAAAATCAATACTCTGCCCATTTTTGTGGAACGATTAGAAATATATCATGGTAAACTGAAATTGACCCTAGATTATACATGCTTATAAGTAAAATTCCTCTCTCACAGTGGCCAACATTGAGCTCGAGATCACCTATTGAGGGTCCTAATATATATTTAACACTTCCACCAATCTCACTCTTATATATCGGTTTGATATAAAGATTCTAAACGTCCGAATGAAACCAAAAAGCATAACAAAAAATCTGGAATGCAAGGACTTGTAAGTCGAGTTTGCTTATGGTTATAAATGGTCAAAGTGATAAATCTTAGAATTACGAAATTGATATTCTCCAAAAAAATCAAATAAATACAAATATGCAAGCTATGACATTGAATCATTGATCGTACACTCAACGATAACCGGAGCACCAGAAATAGATATTGTGATTGCTGACACAAGAAGGAAACATTTCTGACCTAAAGTAACAAACCTTTGTATAATAACTGAAAAACTTCAATTACCAATCACTTTAAAAGAAAAAAAAGAACATGTGATATAATATAACCTGTGGACTGTGGTATCTTTTGTTTAGTTGGGTAGTTGGGCAAGGGTAGCATTCGAAATCAAAGTCAATGATTAATTTACATAATAATACACCAATTATGCCCTTCAATGTCATTTTGTCCTTAGGCAAAATGTAAGGTGAATTTGGGAATATTAACGTCACGACAAAGAACACATCCCTAAAATAACGGCTCTAGTTTTTGCACGGAAAGAGTACTTCGATTTAACTTGTCTTCCAATAACAAATGTAGCACTAACAAACCAAGCCAAAGGAATCTTTGATATTAACATAATAATAATCTTTCAGATATTTTCTAAATTTTATGGAAAATTAGTTTTTTTTGTATTATGGGTATAATAAGAAATGATTAGCACCTCTGAACCTAAACTTTGTAGTTGATATATACTTTATATAAAAAAACTTCGATGTTAAAAAATAACTGCTCAAATATATTCATATTTTAAAAATTAAAAATTCCTTATTTTATTATTTTTTGATAATATATAAATAATTAAATAAGGACAGATTAATCGTTTATTCAAAAAAAAAAGGACATATTAATCATTACATCATTCTTTTAATGTGTATGTAACATACTAACAATATAAAGATCTAATTTTACTTGAGATAATTGCATTTTGTATACTTTTATTTGGCCTTGAATGCAATAGTAGACCCTATATTCGATATTTGAGAAACATAACCACTAAGAGTATTGAAATTACAGTTGACTCCCTTACGACCAAACAAAAAACACATGCAGAAATGACAGATGTAACCCGAAGTAAGTATGCAATAGATTTATTTAAGGTAGATTATAAATTGAGTATATGTGAAGACATAAAGGTAAGTCTACTCCTTAATTATAGTTTAAATTTTAATTAAAAATATTATAAAAAATAATTTGATAAACCTATTGACCAAATAATAACCACATAGACTTCCGGCATTGGAATAAAATAAATTTACCTATAAACGATTCAGATTAAGGGAGGAAAGGCTGATTAGGTTAAAATTATATGATTTAGGGTTTTGCTTAAGTATACTTCCCTGTGGACTATTCGTGGTTGACTTTGTTATGCCATCAACTATTAATATTATATTAATACCGATAATTTAACCAAACCGAAAGCTGAACCTAACCGAATTTGTACTGATTCCTTGTTTTTAACCTAACCGAATAATTAAAAGATATATATACTTCTTTCTGTAGGTTAAACCTAGTTTTTACGTGATCTCTCTCTCTCTCAAAAATTTCCGATATTGTGTTCTCGAAAATTCAGATTCTCATCATTTCTCTTCTTCGAATTTCAAGAACATCTCAGATAAGTATTTCTTGGTTTATCGTCGGCGATTTGCTTTTGTAATGTTGTAGCTATTTTTGTTCGTAAATATATCTGTTCTCATCGTTTTTTGTTCATTTTTCACACAGATATGGGGTTACACAGCTACACTCAGCCATCTTCTAGTTCTTTGCAAGTATGGAGTGAAGGTCCACCCGAAGTAAACTTTCTTGGCCTGACAGTTAGAATTCCTGACAAATGTTTCTGCGGAAGGGAAACCGTTATGAAATGTTCCACCACAGCCGACAATCCTGGAAGAATTTTCATTGGATGAAATAACCATGAGGTTGTTAGATTGTCTGGTGGTTTATTTGTTGTTATTATTTGAGTATATATAATATTCTTATGGTATATTTATTTCTATGGTATAGGATGGAGAGGACCATATTATGAAATGGTGGGATGAGGCTATTATGCAAGAACTTCAGGCAATGAGAGGTGGAATTGCTGACCAAAGGATTCTATTACAGCCATCCTGGAAAATGAGGAAATACTATGGGTTCAGCAGGAGCTAGACAAGGTGAAAGACCAGATGAAAGAATTACGTCTGGCAGTTCGTCGTGTAAGAGGGGTGGTCGAGAATATCTTAATCGCCGGTATAATACTCATTGTGGTATTAATCTCTTTGGTTTCATAGATCTTTCAATTAAGTTCTAAAATTTGTGAACCTTTCTTCATCGTGTCTGTTTGTTTGAATGGCGTATTTATGTCTGTAATCTGTGAACTTGCTTCAGTTTATGTAATAGTTGGATGACTTCGTTGATTTCAATTCAGTTGACGTATACAGTAGACTAATATCTGTTTACATATTGTCGGAAAATTAAGATTATGAAGTCTACTCCTTAATCTGTGTAAAGAAGTCAGGCTTTGAAGTCTGCATGTTGGTTTTCTTCGACGCGGCGGTTTGCCTTACTAATTAATTATATGTAACTGTTCATTGCAACCGCTTCGTCTCGTATATATAACCCAAATACTGGGTCTTGCGATTATTTTAAAACTGCAACCAAAAATGTATCCAGTAAATCATCTCTTTTCTCTTAAAAAATAGTACTTCATCCTCATAACAGAGAATTGGTGATTGAAAGTCTTTCAGTTTCATTGGAACGGTCAATATAAATCATCACAGCCATGAGGAATTGGAGACTGTTCACGGATTGGGTAATAATAGAAACTTTCTCTATATCACTTCGTTTTATTTAACTTATAAGTGTAGAATTCTAACATTCACAGTTGGGTAATTATTAGAAAATTTCTATTGAACTTCATTGAAGTTAACGATATATTAATTTGGTTGATTAGATAGATTTGCATAGAAATGAGTTCATCGAAGTTAAGTGAACATATATCATAGAAACGGGTTCATCGAAGTCTACGATGTATTAATTTGGTTGATTAGATAGATTTGCAGTTTAAAGTATATTTCAGTTTCCCAGGAAAAAGTCTTCTTGAGAAGTCTACGATATATTAATTTGTAATGATTAGATAGATTTGCAGTTTAGATTATATTTCAGTTTCCCAGGAAGAAGTCTTCCTAAGAAGTCTACTAGATAGTAAACGTTTTAATTTGATTTGATGGGCTTGTAGACAGTTCAGTTTCCCGTGGAGAAGTCTGCAGAGAAGTCGTAAACATAATCATTACAAGGTATAAATTGATTTGACGTTAGTTGGTGGTAATATTATATTTGTTTAATTTACCGATAAGCGGAAATTGGTTTACCGATAAACGGGATTCGGTTTTAAACGGGTTCTTTATAATTTTCTGATACTGTTTCGAATAAAACGGTTTTAGTTTTATAAAACTAGGATTATTATATACAACCTAAAAACTGAGATAATAATATTGTTATCTCTAATTCCGTCGTCATTTTCTTGTAAACTTTCCTCTTCCGCTTATCTATTTTGCTTATCACTAACGGTTGATTTTCCCATTACTTTTGTGTTAAACTTGAATCTCTATCTTTCAGATTGTCTTTTTGCTGACTTCGCTTAACGTTTTTGTACCAGATCTCGCCGAACTCTGTATTATCCAACCCCGCCGCTTCATCTTAACGTCTTCGCCGCAGTTTCATATTCGATTAAACTGAAGGTTAACTTCTTTCAAATCGATTGTAGACTTCCTTTTCAATTCAATTGTAGATTAATCGTATTTGTCTTCTTCTATCTCAATCCCCCGCCAAACCTAATCTTATTTTGCCTTATTTTGCAGAATGGAGGAGGCGAACAATCTAAAATTTCCTCGGAGGTTTTTCACGAAAGGAGAGGAGTCGTTGTCGTGTAAAAGCGTCGGATATTACAACAACGATACGAAGCTGTTTGATGAACTGTACGAAGCTCTCGGAGAAGATGAATGGGATGAGATTCGAGAGTCTCGACTGGGTGTCTTCTTACAGTTCAACCGTCTCAAATTCGAATGGGCTTCTAGACTGGTTCACTATATGCTCAGCTTTCAGCTAGTCTGCAACAAAAAGTACGAGATATGGAGTCTGGTTGGGTCTAACCCATGAAGATTTTCTTTGAATGTGTTTGAAGCCATCACTGGACTTAACTGTGAAGATGTCGAGTCCTTGGAGCAACCACAGGTTGATGTTACAGACGAGACGGAAGAGTTTTGGGAGAAGCTTGGAGTCAGTTTAGACATCGGTCCGAGTATTGATCAACACGTCGCAGCATGTAAGAAGGCTGCCGAGTGGGATAGAGTTGATCGTATTAGGTTGGGTTATCTAGCCATATATGCTGGGTTTATAGAAGCTAGAAAATCCTCAATGTCCACCTGTCTAAATATGGCTAGGCTAGTCATGGATTTAGATACATTTAAAGATTATCCATGGGGAAGAGTTGCTTTCAAGAACCTCATCCATTCTGTGAAGAAGGTAGACATTAACAAGAGTTACCAATTAGACGGATTTGTCGAACCTCTGCAGATTTGGGTATATGAATCTATGCCGGATTTTGGTAAGGAATTTGGCGATTCGTTGCCTAATAAACCTACTCCACCGTTGCTTGCTTACCGCGGTTCCCGCGGTCGAAAATATGTGAAAGAGGGCATTCTAAGACAGGTACGCATAGCAGTATATATACTATATTAGATTTGTTTAATGTTGGTGTTGGATTTGAACAGTTATACTGTTTTATATCAATTGTAGACTCGTTTCAACCACTTCAAGACCATTGGTGGCATGAGTAGCCCTATTTGGGAAGAGGATGAAGCAAATGACAGAATTGCTAACATTATGAAAGGATTGAATGGGGATTTAGGTCGATGGAAGTGGGGGAGAGGCTTTTGGGAGACGGACGGTATTCATGCGTCCAACAATGCGAAGATAAAGGTGGAGGATAAGGGTGAGAATAAGAGAGCCGATACATTTGATGAACCAAGTGGAAAGAGGCACTGTTCAGGTACTTCAACTGCCTTGGATATCAATATCTTGGATTCCATTAAAGATGAGCTCAGCATGTGGGGAGCAGCTCTGCTTCAAGAGATGAAGGACGGATTCAGAAGTTGCGATTTGAAGTTTGACATGCTGAATAAGAAGGTGGAAAGTCTGGCTTCGGATCTTTCCAAAATGAAGGGAAATGTAAGTGGTGCGTCAGAAGTCGATACCAACCCAAAGGAACAGAATGCTCCTGAAGCTACTGCTGAAGAGGAAGAGCCTATCACTCAAAAAACCACGGATATGGTTAGTTCTGAACACTTGAAAATTCCTACTACGATTCCTCACAAACACAATACCAGGTACAAGGCGAAGAAAAAATAGACTTATAGAGGTTGTCAACTTCGCAGACTTCTAATCAAGTGTATTTGTTAGACTTCATTATGTGAAGTCGACTTCAACTTTATGTTGTCTTTGCTTTGTCAAATTCGAGACTCTTAAACATATGTCAGATATGGCAGATTTAATTTTATTTGTTTACATCAATGATCATGTAACTTTTAAATCGGAATTTGCAGAAACTGAACCCTTCTCCATCTGTTACTCGTACGGATAACAAGGTAACAAAGGAGGGCAGCTCTGATTCATCTGACACTGATTCAAATCCTTCTGTGTTCCTTCGCACAGAAATCCCAACAGCAGCTGACTACACTGCCATGGCTAAGAAGCAACAACCACAGGTTGAAGCTACTATGCTTGCGGCATAGGGCAGGGCTGAAAGGGTTAAGAGATTGGCGTCAAGTCAGCGTTCTCCATTCGTTGGTGATAACACAGCCAAGACTATCATAGGTGGTAAGTCAAATACGTCAGCATACAATCCTTTGGATAAAGCAGACAAGGAGAAGAAGAAGGTTTTGCTTGACTTCTTAAAGGAAGATCCGTAAGTCTACAACATTTTATGTTATGTTTCAAAATTCTACGTTTCGAAAATCTTGTAACTTATATGTTTCCAAACCATTCTTCATTCACAGGACGTACATGGACAAGATTCCAGACAAATCCCGATGTTGTCTTTGATGGTACGAACTGCAGACAAGAACAGTGTGGCTTAGAGATTCATTAAGTCTACTCGTAAACTTCTTGTATTCGTTTATGTTGACAGTCTTCAATACTATTTAACTGTGTTTTAAAATTCATGTGATTATCCAGCACATGGATGCGGGTTTGAATCTACTGAGACATCGATTCACATTACATCCTGAGAGGTTTAGATCGGATAGAGTTGTCTTCCTAGACGCTATGTTCACTCATATGTGGACGAAGAACTATTTTGAATTTGAAAAATCTGAGCCGAATCCTGATGGGTCTGGAAAACTTCTGCCGGTCGGTGCCTTCAGTTACCACACAGGTGAGTATCCACCGTATGCCCAGTCTAACAAACAGTGGGGTCTGGAAGTGGACGAGTTATACGCGCCGTTAAACGTTAATCTCAGCATTGGGTTGCTAGGTGGATATCAGTTCCAATGAGACACATCATTGTCTGGGACAGCATTCCCAGTTGTTCTTCCTATGATGAGCTTGCGACTGCAGTTCATCCGATAGTTGTGATGGTTACGTATGTGCTGCGGGAGTTAGCCAGTCATGACCACAAACCAATGTATCCGTACGAGAAGTTCACCCACGAGTGAGTCACAACGGTAGTGCCTCTGAATAAGAGGCCAGGTGACTATGGTGTTTTTACATTAAAGTACATAGAATGTCATGCACTCGGACTACCGTTTCCTTCTACATTGTGCGACGCAAACATCCCATGGATAAGGGAGAAGCTGTCTTGTGACTTATTTTACGAGATTGCGTGTTGTGGACCAAATGAGTCAAATTACACCGAAGATTTTGGGCTATATGATCCTCCCCCAATTCAAAACTAACTAAGAACTTGTTTCTTTTTTAATTTGTATGTCTTATGTATGACTTATTAGGAGGATGTTTTGTTTTTGTTGGGGGATCTTGTTATTTTGTGGGTTGGATATATTATTTATTAACTCGGATGATGGGCAGTATCCATATATTTTTTGTGGGATCCTCCTTATTAACTCTATGTAAACGAATTATTGTTCTTGTATTCGTAATTATCTATTTTCACTTTGTCTCTCACCTAACATCTCAATACTAAAACAGTGGTTCATCCTTTTGTCCACAATTAATGCCAAGGCATCTACAGAGTTTCAACAATGCCAGCAAAGTGTCAAATTTAGAAACTTTCTCGGGAAATGTGTTTCAATTTTTATTAAAAATTGATAAAATAATATAGATTGTCTGTTTATTTGTACACTTGTTTATTCCTCATTAGTTAGTTATTAAAATATTAATTACTTGTAGTCTCCTCTAAACAATAGCGTACCGCGAAAGCCTACTAGACATCTTTATGAAGTTAACTTAGAGACTTCGAATGAATATTGTTGTTCAATTGACATGTAGAACTTTTGTTCTCGTAGTTAAATTTTTTGTTTAACTCTGATGATAGGCTGCTATCCATATTGTGGGATCTTTTTATTACTATAATGTGAACGGATTAATGAAATTGTACTCGTAATTATCTCTTTTACTAAAACAGTGGTTCATCCTTTTGCTGTCGGACCTAATGATGAGGCATCTACAGAGTTTCAATAAATGCTACCAAAGGGCTTTTGTACATGCTCTCCCGCCGATACTCCCTCTACTCTGTTGTCGGAACCCGAGAAGCAACATAAAATAATATAAAATGTGACAGATTTATAAACTTTATCGGGGAATGTGTTATTTTCAATTTTTATTAAAAATTAATAAAATAATACATAAAGAGAGAGAAAGAGAAGAGAACCGAAAACGGTTATTTTTTTTTCCTTTTTTTCTTTTTGGTCGCCTCTGTTTATTTTTACACTTGTATGTTCCTCATTAGTTAGTTATTAAAATATTAATTACTTGTAGTCTTCTCTAAGCAATAGCGTACAGCGGAAGCCTAGTAGACATATTTCTGAAGTTAACTTATAGACTTCTAATGGATATTGGTAAGTAATGGACATGTAGAGTTGACCAATAGAAATAGAAATAGGTATTCATTATTTATGTAGAGTTGACAAATAGAAAATAGAAATAGGTATACAGTATGCATACATTAAGTTAAAAATAAAATACAAATAGGAGTTTGGGTGATGCAACTAATCGTCGAGACGGACATGAAGTTTGCCCCAATCAATAATATGAGGAACCAAACACTGTTTGACATCAGCTTCCGCAACCTCTCTCATCTCCTCTAACCTCTTGTGCTCTGCCTCGAAGTCGACAAGTTGTTGACCCAATATTTGATTCAGTTGGGATAGTTGAGCGTCGATCAAATCCACTTGATGCACAAGGGCGGTAGCCTCTTCCTTCTTCTTCATGCGATCTCTTATCATACGAAGAATTGCTTTGAAGCGATCCTTCGTCTCTTCTTCAACCACGACTCTCTTCCTCTCAAACGCGTCTTTCATGGCATCTATTACTTCCTCTTCCCACTCGAAATCAGAACTACTTCGCTTACGCTTACTGGAACTCTCTCCGGCCATAGCTCGTAACCAACTTATTCTCTTGTTATTGAAGAAGGATATGCAATAGATTGAGTGGAAATTGAGAGGATATTTATAGATCCAATGATCGAAAAAGAAGATGAAGAGACGACAACGATACAATGAATGTAGATAAATCGAAAGTGTACAATGAATGTAGAGATAGGGAAAGGGTACAACGAATGTATAGATAGCGAAATGGTACAACGAATGTAGAGATATCGAAAGGGTACAATGAATGTAGACTTGAAACAATAGCATACATCGAAAGCTTAATAGACATCTGATTAAAGTTAACTTAGAGATGTTGTACACATCCCAAGACACATTGCGATGAATGAAACCTATCCAAGAGAGAACCATGAATTGTCGAAGCATATTTTCCCTATCTTTGGTTGTCATAATCTCACACTCAAACTGTTTCTTATCTTCCTCATATTTGTTAACCAAATGAGAGGTCAACAAACCATTAACAACTTGTTTATTCATTGCTCTTATAGATTCTTCAAGTACCTTGATTTCTTCTTTCTGCCGACGAATCTCGTCCCTCGACTCCAATAAGCTCCGTTTTTGCCATCCACGTGATGTTTCTTCGTCTGACCAACGAGAAAAGCCATGAACAATGCACCTGAAGAAATTTCTTCCCGGATTTGCATCTGTCCATGATTTCACAAGTACCGGATTTGCGAATTTGTATCAGAATCTGACCCCAAAATTTGACTCATTATTCTACATCTGAGTCTATTTGATGAAGAAGAGAAGAAAGTGGAATCCCCTTAAGAGAAATGATTGTCTGTAATAGATAATGTCGACTTACACGTGGAATATATCCGAAAATATTACAAAATACATATTAATGGTCCAATCATTCCAATTAACTTCACGATGAAGGTAACTTCTACTCTCCGTCTTCAGCAAACTGAACAAGATCTATTAATATAACCACCAAAAACAGCCACAAAACATTATAAATAATCTGATTGAATGCTATTCACGCAATGAGGTCGAGTATGTCCAGGCTGCCTGCATTTTGAACAAGCATATGACTTTTGTGTCTTCCGCGGCTTGGTACCCTTTTTACGTGACAATTCTAGCCATGTAAGCCAACGAGACTTTCTTTTGCCTGCCAGTTCCGCTTCGGTATTGGAGGTATACATCGGATATCTGGCCCAATCGGAGCATGCTCGACATTGGGCATAATGTTAGTCGCATACGACACATAGACATAATCTTTTCTATAGTAAGCTTCCACCACGGTAGACATATGCCATCCAGCAGACTTGACAGCCTTAATAGCATGTGAACATGGTATTTTCTCAACACCAAACACCCCGCATGAACAAGATTTTTCTTCAAAGTCAACCAAACAGTCACGTTGTCCACCATGAACATGGAAACGCCAAACATCAATGCGTTTGACTGTCATCATATCGGCGTAATGCTCCCTTACGGCCAATAAGTATTCAACACCCCGACTAAAAGTGGTTGTCAGACTTAGTGCATCCTCTCGTCTTTTCCAATACCACCTACCTAAATTTTTCGTAATAAACTCAATGAGATATGTGATGGGATAACCTTTGGCTTTCTTTAGCATGGAGGTGATAGATTCCGCAATGTTGCTAGTCTTGATGTTGTATCTATCTCCTGGACAGTAAACTCGATACCATAAAGCTGGATCTGCCTCATTCAAGTACGCTGCAAGAGCCGGATTTACGTTAGTGAGCGAAGCCATGTAGCAGTTGTAATCATCATCCGTATGCGCATATGCTCCCCTTACACCAAGTACATCAGTTGCTTTCCATTGAAATTAGAAATTATGTTTTGTTGAAGATGGTAATAACATATCCCTCGTGTTGCCCATGGGATAACATTGCGACATGCCTTAGCTATTGAATTGTGCCTATCCGAAACTACTACCAAAGGATATTCATCAAAGATACACTCAATTAATTTGGTGAAAAACCAATCCCATGAAGCATCACACTCCGAGTCGACAATTCCAAAAGCCAACGGAAATATCTGGAAGTTACCATCTTGTGCGCAAGCGATTAACAGTACACCTTCATACTTGCCAGTGAGATGAGTCCCATCAACCACAATAACTCACCTAACATAATTGAAACCACGGATTGAAGCATCAAAAGATATGAAAAGATACTTAAACCTATGCTCGTCATCAACAACAAGGTAAACGACACTTCCCAGGTTGGACTGCTCTATTTTCCGAAGACAGTAAGGCAACTTCGCATATCCGTCATTCGCGCTTCCTCTCACATATTCTTGCGCATATTGTAAAGCCTTGTACGAAGTGGTGTAATCCAACGTCATGCCGAACATTGTCCTCATTGAATCTTCAATATGTTGTGGGACAACACCATCCACTATTTCTACCCGGTCGATGAAAAGTCTCCCAATATATTTTGAGGTGCAACGCTTACGGTTAGCTACGCGGTCCACAATAGAACATATATGCACGTTCAGATATTTGGTGACCCAAAAAGTGCTTGGATCATTCTTCACTGTGGCCACGACCCTCCATGTGCATCCTGGAACAGAGCATATTGCCACCAACAGAGACTTTGTGGACTTCTTAATTTTGAAAAAGAATTTTAACATAATCACGGTCAAATGCACCTCAGATATGACATCAGCTTTGCATGGAAAGCATTGACTTACTTTCAGTTGGTCTATCCAAGGACTATTTAACTGTCAATGAATACCACCAAAAAACAGTTTCCCTTCTTCAGCATCTAGTCCCAGGTCATCTCCATCTCTTTCGTCATCTTCATCTTTAAATTTCTCGTACTCACTGTAGTTGAAATCCATGTCATCAACATCTTTCGGCTTCTCATCCGTATGATCAGTTTCATGACATTCTTCTGCACATTCATCTGCACACTCAACGGCACCTGGATCTACAACGTTACCAAATTCAACTGTTGGCTCTCCATCGTCAACAGAACGAGAGTTGTTTAACATAACCGGATGTCCATCCATGCACTGTGTAGAGACGCAAAGGCGAACAACATTCCTACTACTAAAATCTATCAAGTTCTGAACTGATCTATCATTTGTGACATAGACAGGAGGGGTATCTTGGGGCAATTGCTGAAGCATCATCTCTGTTAAGGGATACGACAACTGAACCATCTCTGTTTCTTTGTCAATCAGATAATCTTCTACAGCCATTGCAACAAGCTCAGTGTATGTACAACCATGCCGCAAAAAAAACATTCTCCCACCTTTGAGTCCATCCATGTCAAAATGCCAAGACCCATTTCTCGTCAGCCGTACTCCGAAAACAACAGGTATTTGCGCCATTTACCTGAAAGAGTAAGCAGCAAGTTAAAATACCATAAACCCTAAACCTTCAACCCTAATAACCTAAGAAAAGCAAAAACATGATTGATCGAAAAGTATAATATTTTCTCATCGTAAAATATACATAGGCAATTACATAACCGATATAACACGTACGAACTAAAAAATCAAAAAAAAAATCTTTATAAATTTCCAATTAAAGACCATTTCAATTGTACAGACTTTAGAGATAAATCTAACAGTTTGACTTCCTAAATAAGTCTAATTTAATAAACCTAACTACCTATGAAAACCAAAAACTTGATTTTTCCATCTGTATAATACATAATCATGTCAAAAACATACAAAAGCAAGTACATATCATATATAGAAGAGTACAACAAGAAAATCTTTAAAATTATTTACCAACTTGTTGCAAATTGGTTTTCAAATTTTGAGGATTTCATGTTGATGTCAACATTGTATACATAAACAAGCTTCTATACAGAGACTACCTGTGAAGTCTATTACTTGTGGTCTATTTTTGCAATTACAATTTAATAAAACAGGCACCGTTTGAAGTCTACTATGATTGTTGACTTCTTTTGTTGTCTTCCTTTGTTAATTTTTAGGTCAGTTTTGCAATTCAAAACATAAAAAAGAGTAGACTTCTTTGAAAATTTCAAAAAGTTAACTTCGACTACAGTCTACACTAGTTATTTTTGCAATTGACCACACCATTGACGTTTTAGTAGACTTCTAACTAACAAGTAGACATCGTAAATCCGTCAACTATAAAAGTTAAACTTCGTTGTGGTTAGTTTTGCAATTTACCAAGTTTGACTTCCGCCAATTAGACTACTTACGAAGTCTCCAGAAATGTTGACTTCGTTTGCAGTCTGCCCTGGTCATTTTTGGGGTTGACCAATATTTTAATTTTTTAACTAGTAGACTTCTTTTGCAGTCAACTAGGTAATTTTATATAAATAATATTACGGTCAATACTTTTATATTTTGGTCAACTTCAAAAATAACCAGTATAGAAGTCTACTACCTTTTTCATGCGAAGACTTCGTCTGACAGTCTGGACTAAAAAGTCAATAATTTGGTCAATTGCAAAAATACACTTTAGTAGACTGTAAACGAAGTATCCGTTAGAAATATTATAATGCAGTCTAAACCATATTTTTTTGTTTTCAAATTAAATTAAGGAGACTGACATTTTAGTCTACGGGCTCAAAACTTGATAAACTTTAAATTGCAAAACTGACCAAATAGTAGACTTTACATTATTTTATGATGGTTCGACTAACAAATAAAGTCTAATTTCGATAAAAACACAAGGAAAATCACGAAATCTACCGGAAAATACCCTTACGGTGGTTGTTCGCAATGTCAAACACCAAGGACGTCGTCTTAAGTCACCACAGAAGAAACCCAACGCAAACTTAATCACTATCCAAGAATCATGATATATAACAAGATAAATGGACTTGAAAATTTTCTTGGATTAAAATGGAGAGGAGATGGAAGAAAATGAAGTTCTCTTAGAATTGAGTGTTATTTAAGCTTACAAATTCATGTTGTTGAAGCTTTAAGAGCTTCAAATTTGGTTGTTCATGGTTGTTGGAAAATTGATGGCGGTGGTACAACCGTAAATATAAGAAGAAGATGAGGATATGAATGTCATAAACATTTTCGCAAGAAATTCAAATAAATCAGAAATAATGCAATTTTGTGAATACAATGAATGGACAAGGATTTAATACGAAGAAAGTTTAGAGAGAGAAAAAGAGGGGTCTAACATTGCAATTGACTCAAGTTTGTAGTCTAATTTTGCAAGTCTTCTATTTTACTTGATATATGGGATTAATTATAAAAGAGCTGTAGACATGAATAAATCAATAACTGGAATTTATCTTGTTATATTTTTCTGAAAAGACGAATAATAATAACTGATTATTTTTGGCGATAATAACTGGTTTAGAAAAGGCAATAAATAAAACATTGGAAACAAATGAAATCATAGAAACTCCAAAGATAGAGATATGAAACTAAACAATAAAAATAAGAAGTAATAATTATTTATGCAAATAAATAAAAACATTGTTTAACTGAACTATATAATTTATTAAGTATAAAAATATTGTTTAATTGAACTATATAATTTATTAAGTATACAATAAAAATATTTTTTTAATATTGATTAAATTCTTATGAGATCTTATTGTAGGTACTCTCTTATAGTGTTTTTAACTGAACTATATAATTTATTAAGTATACAAATGTAGACTCAACATTTAAGTTGGTGTTAAAAACCTAGTTGAGATTCTCACTTTGGAAAGATTGAGAAGTAATGAACTCAATTTTTCTTGGCTAATTATAGAATCAAGCTATTACAATGGGTCCAAACAAAATCAACATATTCATCAGTACAGATGGATTGTTTAATCAAATTTCGACACATGTAATTAGGCCATTTGTTTTTATGTTTGTCATAGCTTATTTGTGTCGGACAACTATTCGTTATTATTTTATTTCTTTTCACATTTGTTCACCTAATTTGTTAATTGTTTTATCACTTGTATTATATGTCACATTGTGTGCTTGAGATAATTAAAATTTCTCTTAATCAAAGAAAGTTATATTGTGAGGATTTGAGATTTTTCTTCTTTTGAACTAAAACTTGATTTTATTCCATTGAAATAGAAACCAAATATAAAATTAAAAGAAATCAGAGATCCCAAAGTCAAAACACAACAAAAAGTATCTAATAGGTCCTCTATTGACTCGTTCTTCAAGACTTTTCAATAATCTTTGATTTCAGATGTACTATAAAACTTCATAGTTTTTGGCTCTCCAATATTTTTTATCGATTGGCTTTATCTATCTTTTATCTATTTTATGTTGGGATTTCGGATTTTTTCACTCTAAAATTTATTAATAAAAATCATTTAATGAAATTAATGTCTATTAATATTTAAAATTAAGTAACTTGTGAGTGAATCATGTTTTCATATAAAAAGATCATTTATCCCCTGCAGTTTGTAAGCACTACAGATTATCTGCTGGTAATCAACACTTGAAAAAAACTATAAATTTTGGTACAAAAGCATTTAAAGGATGGATGGACCTTTAATTAAGCAGAGATAAACGGATATAAACATACAAAGATATTATCTTTCCCGACTCTGATCACCATAGATATTTTTGCTAAGCAAAACCTTTGAATTTTTTTTTTAATAGTTTTCAGGTACATCTCGTGGGAAAAACTGCCAGTAACGGTGATAAGAAGAAAAAGAAATTATATACAAAAAAAATCTCATTCTCTCTCAGGCACTAATATCGAGGAACCAACCCCAAAAAAAAATTACCGACGCTAGTCTACTTTCGCCTTCCTATTTGCTATCTCTCCTTTTGCTTCTCTGTGAGATATCCAAAGACAGAGTTAAAGGCGCAGGAGACTTCTGGTGAACCCCTCTTCCTTTCTCTGAATACTTCAACCGGCAGAACGGATCCACAAACAGCCAACATGCATAACTTCAGATCTGGATGCCCTCTCCTCCCTAGAAAAGCCTATTCTGAGGCACCGAGGTCAGCAGACGAGATCTTCTTTGGACCATCTGCTTCATCCCACCCGGTAGAGACGCCGACGGCACACAGCGTTTCCTTCTACAGGCGAAGCGTTCATCCTCCCACCTATGGAGTGTTTTTGTGGTTCCATGTCCCAGTCACTTACCATCCCTCCGGTTTGCTTTTGTTGAAACCTTGTCCACCTGAGATGTTCCTTATCTTGCAAATCTATCCACCATATCTGGACAACCGCCGCCGCATGCTCACTCCAGCTAGGTCAACCAACAAGGAAAGCGATTTTCTTCTGATGGGCCTTGTATACTTTGACGGCCCATTAACATTTCAACAAACCAAGGCCACAACTAAAAGTTCAGGTTAAATTTTTATGAACCTTTGCTCAGGCCTGGCTCATCGCTCCCTCTTTTGGATTGTAAGGGCAGAAGCTGCTTACATTCCATCTCGACAGTTATGAGTTGGGTATGTGAAGATCTTTTGCAACCCCTGGTTCAAAGCGATTCCCTGATGATCACTCTTCATCCAAGCTCTAGGCTTTTTGGAAAATTGCTTATGGTATCAGACAAAATTTATGGGGTGAGGAAGGACGGCATTATGACCCCGCCTCCACGAAGTGGTGGTTACCGACACCTCTTTAATCCCTTGTTTCCATATCCCGAGTTCACTGAGCCTTACCGTGTTCAAATTGGCTTTATACGGGAAGGAACCTATACTTTGGTGGCCCCATTTCTAACTTTTTTCAGTCCTAGGTACGGTTACTTAAATATCTTGTTGCCATCAATCTCTAGCCAATTGTGTGATCAAGATTATGAACTCTATGATTGCCATGTGAGTAGTAATTCATCATTGTTGCTTTGGTGTCACGTATCCTTGAGAATCCTGGTAATAACAACCCTTTTGGTCCCGATCTTTGAACCCTTTTGCTTGAATTTCTATGGTTATTGAATCATGATTCCAAGTCGTCCGAGTTATGGTTATGGCTTTGGTCTGTTCAAGGTCACTTCATACCATCCAGCATTTATTCCAAAGATCATCTAGCAACAGAGCATCCCAAACCTTGCTCGAAACCTTGTTAAGCTTCTACCTCGTGTAGACCTTCTCAAATCGGTGAGAAGTTGCAGTATTGACCCCTTCACTAACGCCAATATGTCTCATGACTATGACTATTTCTCATCCAATGATTTATTTATGGAAGAGTCTATCGACAATCTTGATCTCACATGTACCAAGCTCCTTCCAAAAACTTGGATCAAAGCTCTCAAGAACTTATTGCCCATTAATCCTATCTTTATTGTATTTCATTTGTGTTGTGGCATTGGGGAATGCCCTTTCATCTTGTCTTCTAAATTATGCTTGTATGAACCTTATCTCTTTTAAGTAAATGAATGCAAGTGGTTTGACAAAAAAAAAGGAAGAAGAAGACATTAAAGCTAATGCCTACACAACTGTTTTCTTGTTTCAAAAAATTCTTTTGGGGTTTCATTATTAGTTTGGAATTTGTTTTTTATCCCAAATATTGTAAAATTTAAGAACAAGTACGTCTTATATATCAAATCACATAAATTTATTTATTTATAAAAGTTCAAATAAGTCACCAAGATATCCTTCAAAGCCACATAAATCCTACTACATCTAAAATTCATCAGATGAGTCAAAATCTTTGATCAAATACAACTTCTAGTTAAAACTTAAAAGGTACTCTTTTGTCTACATTGTATGACTAAAGTAGTATATCATCAAATCATAAAGGGTCCATTTCAAGTTTATAGATTATAAAAACTAATCTTAATTACCAATATAAAGCTGATAATTATATCATAACTGATATGAAGCCAATACAAGAGAGGATATTAACGTATTTCTAGTCCAAAGATCTGGACTCTGAAGTTCTAAAGATCCAAAACACTAAAAGCTTGGGTTGGATTGAAAGGTACGTGAAAGTAACATCGTAATCTTAAGTTTATATGACGTAAATCAATGTTATAATTAAAGATAATATATGCTCTTAGATATTGTACCCTCAAGAATAGACACAATCTGAACATCTTGTCACTTTCTAGCATTTATCTCCCTAACACAATGTCTCTTTTTTTCCCTTATATAGCGCACGATTTTTCTAGACACTAGTACTAATCGGTGATGCTATATATAAATGGGGTTGTGACATTTTGTTTATTAGTACTTTAATACAAAAGTTTTATTTAGTTAAATTTTATTTTGTTTTTTAAAAACCAACCTACGAGATGATGACACCTAGATGAGAAAGGTCTAAAACTGGTTTTGAAATGTCACCGGAGAGATATGCAGAGACACTACTTCATTCTCTCTCTTCAATATTTTATTTTATTTCTATTTTTTAATTAGTTTGATACTCCTTTGGTATCACCGAAGGTGATGCCCTAATGACCCTTCAAAATGTTATTTATAAGTTCACACGTTATGTTATTAAATGATAACAAAAATATAAAATTTTGCATACTCTTTACCTTAATATTTTTGTATACGTAACACATTAGTTCCACCTAAAATCGCATTATATATAAGAGAAACTGTAAAGTTTCTTATAGCATAGGCTGGATGTGAGATCAGATAATATTTCTAACTAATAAATCTTAACTTAATTTACCATTCCAAAACATATAAAATAATTCTACTCTGATTTTTTCATCAAATAAAGTTTTTTTTTTTGCATTTATTACATTTTATCATAGTATTTTTAAAATATAATTTTCATGATAACAGAGAATATATAAAATAAGTTTTCTTTTCAATATACAGAAGACAAAAAATTAACGATGTTAAATGTAAGTAAAAAAAGGTAAAATAAAAAGCATGCAATAATATAACTTTATTTTTAAATCAACTTTTGAAATGATTACCTGTCATTACTTAATCCTGGTGATATTTAAATGTTGGTAATGCCAGTTAGGGTGATAAAATGTTTTTGCGACTTCAAAATTCTTCGTAGAAATAATTACTAGAGCTGCATACAAACAAAACCAAAAACAAAATGAATTGGATTTAATACAACATGTGAAGGGAGCAGAATCATTTAAAGTATGATTTTGGGCGGATAATGCCAAATTATATAGGGTGGGTGGCTAGGGAGAGGCACATCCAGAACCCTACACCAAAAGAAAGCAAATACAATTGATTTAATTTTTGTTGCCATTTGTTTGATACTATTTTATGTATTGGTCAAACACCTAAATATTTCGTTAAAATGTTAAATTTTTTTGTCAACAAAAAATGTGTTTACAATGAGTTTGTGAATGCCAGAACCAGCATTAATTGGAGAAGATCTCCAAGGCTCAGAGTGGTTGAAGACCAAAGAGAGCTAATGCGGTCCTTGATGCCAAAGAGCTAATTAATATTATTTTTGTTAATAAGTTATTTAAATATATATAAATCCGGATAAATATACAAAGATCGTAAACCTAGTGACTACGAGTCCACGACATAAGCTAAAAAAGCAAGCATGAAACAATAATGGACCTTTGATCTATCCCACCATAAAATAAAGTGGACATTTGGATCGAATAGTGACTAAGTGAGTTAAAAGCCCAACACAACCAATCTCTTCAAACTGTATACAGAAACTTCCGCCCTATCCAAATTTTTGTTATTGGTTGAGTTGTGATCTAATTTTTGACACTTTGTTGAACAAATAAACATTAGTTACATAGTGTAAAACCAGTGTAACAGCCGTCCGTTTTAAGCCCACCTTTTTCTATTACAAAACACAGACCTATAAGCTTAAATTTTAAAACGGTTTCTCGGGTAATCCCTAGATAAATTACTCAAAGAGAGCTCATTTAAAGAGTGTCACTTAGATATATACTCAGCTAAAGCAAGCACTAAGAGAATTCTCTTACCTGGATAGCTCGTTTCCCAAATACAAAACACAAAAGAATTCACTAAATCTATTTTTCCAATTCATCTTGAAAAGAGTAGAAATCATAACATATACGTTCCGAATTAATTCACAAAAACTAGACTATACTTGTTAAGCAACCTACAGTCATATTCAACAAAACACAACTTAGTTTATAGCAATGATATTTACAGGATGCAATCATACCGCCACTTATGCACTAGGATCCCATCAGAACTCCGCAGTGAAGGGACATTTATACTTGGATACGTGACCTCCCCGGAGAATTGTGTTGCATCCCTTTCAAAGATTTTTCCGAAAAACACAATAATTATATTTTACCAAAAATAAATGGAGATGGTACGGTGCGGTCTGAATTAGTACAAACAATCTCAACCGCCGTTAGGTAATTCCACATTATGACGACAAAGCGGACAAGTGTTCCGATTACTCAACCAATTTGTGATACAGTCTTTATGGTAATAATGCTGACAAGGAAGCTCAGAGAGTCTCACATTAGAAGCAAACTCCTCTCTACATATGGCGCAAACTACTAAACCTCTCTCCATCATTTCTTCCGCCGTAAACTCCACCACCGGAAGTTCCTCTGCCGCATTCAATCCCCGTGTGGTAGATGATGAATTGCCGAGAACTAGACCAAAGATCTCATCGTAAGAACCAAACGTGTTGATCCCATGGCTGCTCTGTGAATCCAAGTAGTGGAGGTAACGGAGGTATTCGTCGTCTATTAAAGTAGTGTTTGCTTCGAAATCTTCTTCGGTAGGAATCGGATCGTTTTCGACTATAGGAAGATGAAACTCCTCTGCCATTTTTTGTTGGTCTGTTTTTTTGGAATTTTCGAGGTGTAGATGACGATGATGATAGTATAAAAGAATGTGAAGATTGGGTTTTTTTGAGTGTGAGTGAATGTTTCGGTTCATATGATCCATGAGTGAGGACAAATTTGTACACATGTCTTGCATGTGAGTCTCATTTGTGGCCACGTCATATAACTATTACACCGACATATCAATAAACAATGTTTACTGTGGGAAAAAAAGCAAGATTTAATAAATTAAATAAACAAAATCCGTTTAGTGATAACGGTAAAGAACAAATATGGTACAGAACTGTAGAATATATATTTTAAAAAACTAAGAGATGTAGAATGTATATATTTTTGAGTGTGAGTGAATATATATATATACAAATAAACTGCGTTATGTTTTCCCGGTTACGATCTATTTGGAGAGATCAGATACCATTTTTACAGAAAAAAAAAACTTATTCAGTTTATTGATCGTCAAGTTTGCAAAAGATTTTTAAAAACGAGAATAGGATTTGACAAGTTCGAAGCTGGACTCCACTTTTGGTTTATACATCACGAGAAACCCTATTTAACATCCCTAATCATTGGGACTCGTTATTCACAAGCAGAGTGTGTCTTTTACATCACGACCACAAAAAAACGATTTTTTTATAGAAAAATTCTAATTCTAGTTTCTTTTTTTCCTTTAGAGATATATTGTAATGGGTTTTGTCAACTCTTTTTAGAATTTGTAAAAAGTTATGTAAAGGTTTAAAAGCTTAAACAATGAACTAATAAACAAGTCAGTGTAATATTTCTATTTAATATGGAAAATTATTATAAGGTAAAATTATCGTGGTCTAAAGTCTGTCTGCCAAAATCAGAAGGTGGTCTTGGTCTCAGGAAATTCATAGAATAGAATACTGCTCTGAGCTTAAAACTCATTTGGTTGCTATTCTCCTCTAGTGGATCCATGATATGATTATTAGGTTTTGATATGATTATTAGAATTATGGTATTATTCCTTATTAACTAGATTTAAGGTTTTATATAATTTACTTTTAATAGAGAGATAGGTCGGTGTAAGGTTCTATATAAGAACCCTCTTATGCAAATGAGAAAAAAAAGCTTCCAACAATTAACCTAATTCTCAAGGAGAGAGTTGGGTTAAAAGGAAGTTAGCTCTTAAATCTTTTATTCTAGTTTCAATCACGGATCCAATCACTAGATCAAAGTCGGCTCATAACAACTTGGTATCAGAGCCAACATATTCAATGGGTGAGAACGATTACGTTGCAGCAGAACTCGCAAAGTTGTTTGCAAAGATAGAGAGTATGGACACAAAGATGGAAGACATAAAGAGGGAAATCTGCGACATCAAGAGAATATTGAATCCCTTGTGTTCAACAGTGGAAAACCTCAAAACAACTACGGAGACGCAACAAGCCGCGTTGGACATAACTTCAACGGCACTAGAGACGGTCGCAGCCTTGCATGAAGAACAATGTGATAAGACAAAAGCTCTTGTAGAAGAGTTACGACAAGAGCAGACGGAGATGCATAAAACTTTGGTAACAGCAAAAGCCATAACCTTGAACGAGACTTCAAAATCTGCTGCAACACAACTAAATCAAGCGTTTGGTGAGCAAGCATATGTGACAAAAGCCAATCAGATGAGAGAGGAACAAAAAAACGCTTACTCTTGTGGACCATGGCCGTTTTGCTAGGAGGAGAAGGAGCGAGGTCACCGGCGAACAGATGGAGGTGGAGATTGGCATGTGAGACAGATTGGGGAGAAAACTAATTCTGACTTCTCACAAGGTGATTTCCGTGTGCAGAAAGGATTGAGAGGAGGGAAAGAGGATAAGCTTAGAAACGAAGAAGGTGGTGGTTTGGTTGAATACACCTTAACACCAGCCAAAATGGAGTTTCCACCTTATGACGGAACGGTTAACGATGTCGAGTGGCTGCAGAAGTGCGAAGATTATTTCGAAGATCAAGGTATCTTTAATGATGATGCACGAGTTCGCCAAGCAACCTTTGTCTTGACTGGTAAAGCGTATCACTGGCACAACAATTTGAGAAGGTTAGTCACCCATAGGCTAGGCTGGGCTGAATTTAAAAGGATTTGTAAAAGTCATTTTGGAAATGCCGATGTCGTGAATCCAATTGGAGAGTTATGTAATCTACGACATACGGGAACAGTTGATGAGTATTGTAACCAATTTGAGGAATGTTTGGGAAGGCAAACGAAACTAACTGGAGACCAACAACTGTGGCAGTTTTGCGTTGGACTTACAGATAGTTTAAGAAAGGAAGTCGAGTATCTCCGTCCTGAGATAGTTTTTAAAGCTATGGAATATGCTCGAGATAATGAATACAAGATCGATAATGACAAGCGGACACAGATGTTTGGAGGACATTTGGCACCAGTAGCTCAAAACTCGGTCTTGTTCCCTAGGACAGGAAATCGTGAGAGCTCCAAGGGTGGAAAAGACAAGGAAGCTCAGTTGCCCCAACAATCAGAAGATAAACCGGCTCATCAACAACTGTTTTTGAAGAAATTGACCACCGCAGAAATGGAAGAGCGACGAGCAAAAGGTCTCTGCTTCAATTGTGATGAATTCTTCACCCGCGGGCATGTTTGCAAACGAGTCCTTTTTCAGATCACGGTAGTCAATGATGGTGCTAATCAAGACGATGAACCAATTGAAGAGGAGGACATGCCATAAGCTGAAGCTTGAGGACAAGCTTCAAGTGGAAGAGGGGAGTAATGATATGATTATTAGGTTTTGATATGATTATTAGAATTATGGTATTATTCCTTATTAATTAGATTTAAGGTGTTATATAATTTACTTTTAATAGAGAGATAGGTCGGTGTAAGGTTCTATATAAGAACCCTCTTATGCTAATGAGAAAAAAGCTTCCAACAATTAACCTAATTCTCAAGGAGAGAGTTGGGTTAAAATGAAGTTAGCTATTAAATCTCTTGTTCTAGTTTCAATCACGACTCCAATCACTAGATCAAAGTCTACTCATAACAATCCCTTTGAGTGGCCTGGCAAAAATATCATTACCTTCAGGGTGGTGAGACTGATTTCTCTTTCAGGTTCTGGACTATCAAAGAATCAGCAAGCGATTCATGGCAATGGAGATGTCTCCTACGCTTAAGACCACTTGCGGCTAAGTTCCTGAAATGTAAATTAGGTAATGGTGCCAAAGCTAGTTTCCGGGAGGACAAAAGGTCACCTCTTGGACAGCTCATCAACTACCTTGGCGAAACTGGTCCTCGTGACCTCAGAATACATGCCTCTTCATCAGTATCTTCAGTTATTGTTGGGAATTCCTGGAGCCTGCCTGCGCCTAGATCCCCTCAAGCGTTGAATCTACATGTATTCCTCACCACGGTCAGGTTACCGCTCAACCAGTCTCAACAGGACTCCTTCTTCTGGTCTGTCGACAATGTAGCATGTGATGGCTTCTCGTCATTGAGGACTTAGCCATACTTGAGGCAAAAAGGCGAAGAGAAGAACTGGGCTCCATTGATCTGGTTCAAAGGTGCAACGCCGCGAAACGCCTTCCATATGTGGGTGGCTCAACTTGACAGACTTCCTACAAGATCGAGGCTGTTAGCCTGGGGTATGACTGCAAACCCGCTCTGCAGTCTACGCTCTGCAGAGGAAGAGACCAGAGACCACCTTCTATTGTCTTGCAGCTACACTTCTGTCCTATGGAACATGGCTTTTGCAAGACTAAGGCTCAGTACCGCTACTTTTCACCAATGGGAGGAGCTACTATCGTGGATCAGAGGTAATTCTACCACTGCACCCTCCACTTTACGCAAGTTGGTTGCCCAGGCAATCATCTATTCGACTAGGCAATCATCTATTCGACTTGGAAACAGAGGAACAATGTGTTACATAACCCCACCCAAATCTCTCCCAACTTGATCTTTAAACCAATAGTACGGGAAATTTTAAATTCTATCCATGCAAGGAGGCATCGTAGAAAGTTTCGTAATCTGGTGATCCATTGGATTCCTTAAGAGTATTTTTTGCTTACTCTGTTTATTTCCTTGTTTTTTCTCTTTTTTTTGCCAAAGAATTAATCTTTAGATAACTTATTGCAATACCTAACTCTTTCATTTATATGATTTTTACTCGGTTAGCAAAAATATATTTCTGTTTAATCATTTTAGTTATAATTTTCCATTTTACACGTAAGTAGATTAATAACATTTTCATCAATTGCGTGGATGTTTGTCCAAAAAAAAAAAAAAATCAATTGCGTGGATGAGTGACTCACTCAGTCTTCTTAATTTTTTTTTCAAGTGTAAACTTGACAACGTAATTATACTCAAATATACATGCACTATAACATATTTTGCTTTGAATATGACGGTATGATCGATGGGATCAGCTATCTTTGGACTATAACAGCTTTTATGTAATAATGATAAATTGCAAATTAATTTATGGATAAATTGTGATATTTCAATCTTATAGAAACTTTATATATAATATATATATATATATATATTTATACTATTAAAACAGAAGTACTCACTAGACTCAAATTGGACCATGACTTTGTTTTGGTATGTTTTTCATTAAAAATGATTAGAGAATCACTTAATTTAATTAAATTAACCTATAGTTACGATTTATCTAAATAACCATTATACCTCTTGCTCGACCACTTAATTACGACCGGGTCGGGATGCGGATCCTCTTTAACCCGAAAATAGAAGAAATAAAATTCGCGGATCTGTTTGTACTCCAGGTTTATAATATTCGAATCATGTATGTTCTTTGGTTCAATAATAGTTATTCATTTCGCCAAACAGAGGTATAATCCCTATAAATAAGAAAACTGGTATCTGAGTATTTAATTGCTTTAGTAATATCAAATATTAACTACTACCATACTTAATCCCTATAATTATTACGAATATTAATAATAATAAGAAATTTTTAATACTTATGAATTATGACTTTGTTGCTTCCAAAATAATCAATAGATTAAATACGATATTGTATATATATGTAAACTTATTTGATTTGCTTTTATATTGTGAGATATTTACGGAAACAAAAAATCAACTTAATACAATTAAACAAAAACAAATCATCACATAGTTTAGATTTTTTAATATTTCTTTAACGAAATTATAGTAATTAATTATGATTAGTATATATGGAAACAATAAAAACGCATAAATTATATATATTGTAAAATTGTAAACTAATTTACAGAAAGTGTGTACTGTATATCCCACATCGACTTAATTTTTTGGAATATAGTTCATAATCACTATAAATATGACTAAGAACAATTCTTGGGTTCACTCCTAAAGTGAACCCTTTTGTTCACTTCTCCTTATTTTAGCCAATGAGAATCTGACATGTTATAATAAATTTAAGAACCTATTCATTCACCTCCTTATAAAATAAAGAAACATAATCTGTATATTATTATAAAATTAAAAACTTAAACCGCTTATTTATAAACTCTAACCGATATATAATTTTATTAAAATTGTAAAATCTAAACTTTAACCATCTCATTTGTAAACCCAAACCAACATATAATTTTTTTCTAATTGTAAAATCTAAATCCTAAGCATCTCATTCGTAAACCAAAATCAACATATAATTTCGTTCTAATTGTAAAATCTAAACCCTAACCATCTTTTTTGTAAACCTAAACCGACATATAATTTTGTTTTAATTGTAAAATCTAAACCCTAACCACTTCATTTGTAAACCCAAACCGACATATAATCTCGTTTTAACTGTAAAATCTAAACCCTAACAATTTCATTTGTAAACCCAAACCAACATATAATTTTGTTTGAATTGTAAAATCTAAACCCTAATCACCTTATTTGTAAACCGAAACCGATACATCATTTCATTCTAATTGTAAAATCTAAACCAAGCCAATATTTAACTTTCCTTAAAAAAAATATACAGAATTTGTTTCCTTAATCTGTTTTGCTTTTTAATTTAATTTTGATTTATTTTTTAAAATAAGATAATGTATAGAAGATTCTGATTGGTTGAAAAGGAAGAAGTGAATAAGAAGGTTCACCCTAGGAGTGAACCTAAGTATTTTCCATATGACTAATATGTTTTGAGTACAAATGAGTACGAAGCTTGATTTATCAGGTATCCAAATTTAACAGTTTAATTTGGTTCTATATTTGAGCATATTTAAACTTTTAAAAAGTAAACATAATATAATATATTTAGGTTTTTTAAAAAAGTTTAAGAGATTATAAATATTTAAATTTTTATAGAATGTTTAAATTATTATAAATATTTGAATTCCGTCGAAACTTTAAGGAAGCATTTTTCACTATATAGGTATAAAGTTGGAGATTATTACATGTAATGCCATTAAATATAGTTTTAGAAAAAAATCAAAAAAAGTTAATTTTTCTAGATAGAGTCTTTTAATAAAGAAGTAAATTTTTCGTAACTCATTATCCATCATGAGAGTATACTTTGTCAACTTGTTAGACATGAGCTGATGACAAAACTAGTAGAAAAATGCTTACCCACGAGGAAACAAAAGGTAATGAATCGACAGACTTAAAACGATTATGGATGCTTACCCATCGAAGAAGCATTTTTCAATATGATAGTCACTACTAACCCATTGAAGAAGCATACACTAGCAAAATTTATGTGATGAATCACTATATGCAACAACTTGAAAACGAAACACTCGTTAACAAGAATCTTATCGTGAGACACTTGATGCACAAATCTTCAAGACGTTCTCTACTAAAACATAGAACTCATGTCATGAACATGTAATGTATAAATCATGTTACAAGACAATAAAATCATATCATTCGATCTGAATCTTGTCAAGATACAAGGTAAACATGTCTTACGACGTTGTTCATCGTATATAGTATTGAGGCCATTGATACACTAATACATGAACGATAGGCTTGCTACAAAATTTGGGTAATCACCTAAAGGAGAAACACTAGATGCACTTGCCGTTTAGTTACACGTCGCTATAAGAATGTAACAAATCTGGTGTCCACATGGTGGTCGGGCTCTAGATGCTATAGATGACAGAAAAACAATTGCTAGCAATAAATTTGCAGTAAAACTCTTGAAAGTTGAACTCGTTGGAATGACACTTTAATTGGGTGACAAACCTGGATCATGTCACGGGCATGACATCAATGATTTGGCTATGAAAAAATTGTCAATTTACAAACAATATGAAATTCATCCACTGAATTGGCTATGACAAAATTTTCATTTTAGAGCCAATGTGGGATCAATGTGTACTCAATTTGATATGATCATGAGACCATCCCAGAAGATCATTGAGTCTTGTTCAACACGAACGAAGTTGAAGATCAATTCTTCCAACCAAACGAATTTTTGGAATACATTTTTATCTCATCTAGAGCTTATCTCGAGGTGGAATCAGTCCAATCAGAGTCCAGATGAAGGAGTTATTCATTTTACAAATTAGATGAACTCATGGCTACGCGATTTAGACCTACGAGCATTCAACAGAGGATTCCGACCAATTCAGAAGGATTCAAGCTACAAACTAAACTTTTATGAAATCTTAATCCATCCTAGAACCATTGAGATTTGGAAGCACATTAAAAGCAGTTTATACTTGAAAGATATGGATATTTGAAGTCAGTGGATCTGTCTCATTCCCAGTTTCGCGTCTGAGCCAAAGATCGTGTTACACAGACCAAATTAGCATCAATTTCGATACGAAATCAGTTGAAAGATGTCAATGGATCTCTTATGTTTCCAAAAAACCAAAGAACACAAGATTTGGCCAACAAACTACAAGATTACGCCCATTTTTCCAAAGGAGGTCAATCTAGTTCTTCATTTGAAGAGTGTTATGTCCAAATGGTTTAGGAGCTTCCAGAATTATGTATGGCAACCAGAAGTGTTTCTACTAAGCCCAATGTGAAGAAATTATACAGCCCATGTTGTTTCTCATCAGCAAATTGGATCAAGGACTCAAAGAGAGAGAAGATCAAGGAATGCACTAAATGGGTTAATACAAGAGCTTTTGGCCTAAGAGAGCATGAGAAATTATATTGTGGATGATGTCTATAAATTCCAGCCTACTTTGAACATAATTCAAGTCCAAGAAACCCCAAAATAATCACTTTATTTTGTGGTCAAAGAGGAGTGACGAAAATAGAGTGATTCTCTTCACCTTGTGAAGAGAAACACTAAGAATTGGGTCTTCATTCAAACATCTATCTTTATTGTCTTTTAGTTTCAAGAATAGTTAATACTTGACTTTGTTACCAAGTTTCTTTGAAAGTGATTCTCTTCTGTTCTTTGTGAACAAAGTTGATTGCTTGGTGTGATTCCAACAATTAAAATCGACTGTTTGGTGTGATTCTAACAGTCAACAAAACCGATCTCCTTGGTGCGATGTTGAGAGATCCGATTTTTTGGTGTGAGGCTGAGAGATCAAACCGGTATATCAAGAGTCTTTCCGAAATTCTTGTGCGACCATTCGTTTCACCATCCTTATTCTTGAGGCTTCATTCTCTTTAGAATCAATGTGTCTCTTTCTACCAACTCGAAGGTGCCGATTCCTTGGGAGAATCATATCAAGTGGTGTCATAGCACATCCTTGAGTTTGGTATTCTATCATCTTCTAACCTTTCATCTTCTCTCTTTTCATTTTCTTTCTTTTCATATTCTATATTTTCATCTTCTTTCTTTCATCTTCTATCTTTCCATCTTCAACTATTTAATTTTTCTATTCAGTTTATTAAAAAAAAACAAAAAAAAAACAAGAAAAAAGAAAAAAAAACAAGCCAAAAAAAGAAAAAAGCAAAAAAATAATAATCCAAAGCTCGTCTAGAACATGAGATCAAAGAAGAAGACATGAGATTCAAAATCTACAAGTTCAAGCAATAATGAGAGCAATGCAACTTTTGATGAGGATTGAGATGAATGATATCAATGAGAGGATCAGTGAAGTGCAAACACTAGCGCAACAAATTTAACCATGAAATTTGTCTAGTAGAAGAGAAGTAGACCAACCTACGCAATCGTCAAGAAGAAGACATAGGAGGACATAACATAGATATGGCATGGATCAAATTGATGACAACATTGTAGGTAATAAGTTGAAGATTCCATCTTTTCAAGGGAAAAGTGATCCAAATGCATATCGAAAGTGGGAGGAAAAGATTGATTCGCTTTGTAGTTGTCAAAACTATTGCGAAATGAAGAAGGTAAGATTTTCAGTCACTAAATTATGTGATTATGCTTGGTGGGATCAGTTGGTGATAAAAAGGAGGAGAAATGGAGAACACCCCATTGAGAATTGGGCATAATTGGAGTCTATTTTGAGAAAACGATTGGTTCAAAACATATTCCAAGGAGGACTTTTATACCAAATGATGGAGCATCTACTGTCATGCCAAGTCACCAACGAGAAAGGATGTCTTTTGTTTCTAAGGAAGAGGAAGTTGCTTTTGTTTTGTTACCGTCACCAAAGGAGTATAAGGAGTTGCTAGTTCAAGATAATCTGTTGGAAATTACAAATTTACTGAGTGAGAAAACAGAAGCCGAGACCAACTCTGATTTGTTACGACAATATCAAGAAGATATTTGACTCAATCTGGTGAAGAGAATATTCAGAACGACCTTATCTCAACAAGAGACGGTTATTCCGATCCAAATCCCATGAAGATTAGGGTTTAAGAGATTTCTCTATAAAAAGAGAGCTACCTCTACACAATAGGGACAAAATCGAAAGCAAAATAAGAGACTTAAAGCACAAGTCACACGACTCAATCCTAAAGTACAGCTAGGGTTCCTAAATTTGATTTGTTGTGCTTTGACTTTTGTATTTGAGCTCGATACCTTAATTAACAAAAACAACAATTCAACGCTCTTTCTTGTTTTTCTTAGTGTATAAACAAATCGAATATTTTTGCCCAAACAAAAGTCGTTAGTCAAGCAAACATAGTCACAGATATTGCATTAGCTTTGAACGCCACCATGAAATTTGACTCATAGATAATAGATTAGTTAATAGTTTGATTTTAACTTGTTTCAGTTTTTTTTTATTGAGGAAGTGGGTTTCGGTACGGTGAATTGGATGTTGCCTCAGTCTCGTATGAAACTTTGGGACAGCTGATGATGATATTCGTTCTAACATTCTACGCTTTGCCCTCGTTCTTCTCTTTTTCCCCACTATTTTTGCCAATAATGTTGATTCATTTATAAGACAGTGGTTTGGGATGGTGTTCTTATTATTTTGGTTGTTTTTGCAACTTCACTGGTGCTTTTGTAACCTTAACATTATTTAAGAAACAGCAAATGTAAAACAAACTTCAATCTTTCTGAATTTGTTCCAACATTCTTTTCTTTATTGAAAAGTTTCTGATTCTGTAAACTTTAGTTTGTTAAGTTGACTAATATAGCTTGATTTATCTTAGAACAATTTTAAGTTATATATATATTTTCCAATGACAACTGCACGGGATTATAACTACATTCTTTAATTTTGTGGAAGCGAGAAAAATCATTTTTGTCATTTATGCTTTCAATAATTAACTAATCTCATAAACATGGAAGTAGAGTGGTTATAAGTTATAACACAATCAAACAACCTAAACAAAAAAACTCTAAAAAAGCCCCACGGCATAGCACGGTTATTTCCCTGGTACATGTAATTTGTGAAGCTTTACTTGTTTACAACGAGAAGAATTTATTTTGCTCTAGATGTTATGAATTAACCATTTCATGAAAATAAAAATACAACTAAATTTGAGAATCTTTTGTTAATAAATACTTGTGAATAGTCGAATTTACATCTTAAATTCTGGACGTGGAAACCCGTTCAAGTATATATGTTGTTACGAAGTACGAACTATGAATACATGATGTAACTCGAGACGACGTAAACATTAATACTTTCTTAATATAATAATACATGGCTCTGCTTCGCCTTACTGTCTCTATATATCTGACTGGGTATGCAGTTAAATAATGGGCATAAGGATATGACGCATGATGATTAATCGAATTAATACTTTACATAATTTTAATGCATATTGATTAAGATTTGACGCTTTTGATTGCCACTTAGAGACAAAATTTGGTAATATTTAGTGATTATAATCAGAGGTGCGAGGCCATAACTGATTAGGAATTAGTCCTACCAATCTTTCGTCCACAAATTATTTTGAAATAAAATAATGAATTAAGTTGTCGTTTGATTGCTTCTAAAATTCTAATTGTTCCGAGTGATAAAGATGAATGTGAAGTGAACTGAAGAGGAAAAAAAAATCAAACTCACTATGTGTTAATAGTTTAACTGGTAAGAATTTTTAGACAAAGCTAGAAATCGTCAAAATCGCTAACCTAAAAAAATGTATAGACCTAAATTTAGAATGTCTTCATTATCGATATATATATGTATATATGTATCAAATTCAGACTAAAATGGTAAGATGTCTTTAGTTAATAGAGCTACTAAAGTCAATCTGACATTGGTAACTATATTACCAAAAAAGTTTCCAAACTTTGAAAACTAAGGTTAAATTTTTTACTTTTTTTGTTTAATTTTAAGGATCATATTAGATGCTCAAACAATTGAGCACTTCGAAAAACGAACATCTACATAAGAAATATCTATTACATGTATCTAATATGTTAAGCCAAACATTCGGCGAAACTAATGAAAATCAGGGAATATTAAATATTTCAAAATTAGGTAACCACCGTAACGATGCGAAAGAGTCCAAGGACACTAAGAAGGTTAGCCACTTTGTATATATATGTACAGACACATCTTGTTTATGTGTTTTCCATGCAGTATGTTAATGTCACGATGATATACTTTATCTAATGTCTAATGATGTTATGTTTAGATTAATAGTCTAGATGAGATCATGAGAGCCTCCAATCTAATGTCTAGTGATGTTATGTTTAGAATAATAGTCTAGATCATGAGATCATGAGAGCCTCCAACTACGAATACGAAAAGCTTCTTCGCTTATGTTTGTAGTCCCATACAAAAATTAGTCATCTTAGTTATTTTTTTTTCAGAAAACAAGGAATACTAGTAGAGCCGGTCTCAAGTTTTGCTTGTGCGGCCTTAGTTAAAAACTTAAAATATTCGTTTTACAAAAAAAAAAAAAAAAAATC
>NC_025690.1:7251278-7285503 GCF_000633955.1 Camelina sativa | reverse complement strand
AAACAGAGTTTCGTACAGAAGAATCATCATTTGCATCGTCAGCAAAACCAAATTCGTGTGGCCTATAATTTCCCATCATCCCCCAAATCTCTTTCTCCTCAAAAGCTCTTCTTCAGGAGACAAATCAATCCTTCTCTCTAATCTAATTTCTCTTTTGCTAAAACTTTTCCCTAATTTCTTCTTCTACTTTGGTGTCTGATCTCTCCAACTGGGTTTCGAATCAAAATTAGGTCTTTTTGATTCCCTAATCCTGTAAGTTTATCAATCAAAGTTCATATCTTTATCCCAATAAACAAAAGTCAAATTCGTCTAATTTCAATCTTGACTGCTTAATAATCAGATTCCATTTTCTGGGTCGAACCAGTTTTGCTCAACTTCAACTGGGTTTGTATCAATTTTACGACTTTTTGATTTCATTCTTGTTGAATCAAACCTACAGCTTGTGGAATAGAAGAAGATGACGATTGAAGATGTAACTCCGGTTCCACAGNAAAAAAAAAAAAAAAAAAAATCTCACTACATACATTTTTTTCTTTCTTTTGGACAAAACTCACTACATACGTTTTATTCGTCAATAGTTTAGCGGATACGTGACCATGTCATTCAAACACTTTAGGTAAACCAATCGTCGGCTACATTGAATTTCTCAGCTTCATGAACAATAATAATATCAGAATTCTCTAATAATATTTTATACTAATTTTTGATTACAACTTTTTAAATAAACTGTAAAATCTACACAAATAATTGTCTCCATCATTTGAAACAAATTTTGACACAGACCATACATGTCTATTCCACTTAACAGATCTTGTACGGTAGCATTAACTGAATTAGATGAACACATTTAAACAAAACATGATTTATGAATTTTGTCTTTGCACCTCATCATGTACATTTTTTTTTGAATATAATGATAAATTAGATTCAAAGAAAAAATATCATTTGTACAACTAATGCAACATTTAGCTGAAAAGAGATTGAAAAACTATGAATTTAAAAATAAGCTCTTGAACCAACGGAGGATGTCCTTGTGGTAGAGCGTCTATCACCCATGCCTTGTATCGATAATAGGCAGCTCCGAACCTGTTTATCAATCCATTTTATTAAAAGAGGAGCTGGGTTTAGAGTTCCTGCATGCCTTCTTCCATTTCTTTCACGCCAAACCGTGTATACCGTGGCTTGAAAAAAGTAACGAGCTATCTAGTCGATTTAGCAATGTTTCAGAGATTGTTTTAAGTAAGTCCATGGAGTATCTTGATTTGTAAACGTTTTCGGCTAGAGCTTTCCAAACCTGCGAGATAAAACCACAAGCAAAAACAGTTAATTTCTAGTCTATGTATCGTTGTTGCAGAAAACACATGTACATTAACGATCACATAATACTTCTTCCTAAACTTGTAGAAAGAACTCTTAAACATCTTGAAATGGCAAGCTCACATCAAAAATTTATATATATTAAGTCATTAACCGTCCTCTCTCTCTATTTTTTATTATTATTATATTTTTTTTTGACAGCAAACAGAAAAAATACAGTGTCTTTCTATTTTTTAACACCATATTGTACTTCTCTTCATTTTAGATAATTTCAAGCATACGAATTCAGTGCATCCTGAAAACACTGCGTCGATTCTCACCCAAATCTAATCAGCACCACCTAAGGGTCAAATAAATCGTCAGCAGCACAATAATAATAATACAGTAAATTTGACAATATTTAATTCACCTCTTCCGGCTAAACACGTTTCTCATTATCCAATAACAAACAAAAGACTCTTCTCTTTTTAGAAAAGATTAAACAGAGTTTCGTACAGAAACATCATTTGCATCGTCAGCAAAACCAAATTCCTGTGGCCTATAATTTCCCATCATCCCCCAAATCTCTTTCTCCTCAAAAACTCTTCTTCAGGAGACAAATCAATCTTCTCTCTAATCTAATTTCCCCTAATTTCTTCTTCTACTTTGGTGTCTGATCTCTCCAACTTAGGTCTTTTTGATTCCCCTACTTTGTCTAATCCTGTAAGTTTATCAATCAAAGTTCAAATCTTTATCCCAATAACAAAAGTCAAATTCGCCTAATTTCAATCTTGACAGCTTAATAATCAGATTCCATTTTCTGGGTCGAACCAGTTTTGCTCAACTTCAACTGGGTTTGAATCAATTTTACGACTTTATGTTGAATCAAACCTCGTCTCTTTAATGGTTTTTTTTAATGATGTTGACAGCTTGTGGAATAGAAGAAGATGACGATTGAAGATGTAACTCCGGTTCCAAAGAGGAACGGTTCTTCATCTGATGAAATCGTTGCTCCGTTATTACCAAAGTCTCAAGGAGACGAAGTTGCTTTTGATGAATTCAACGGAGCTTCGTTTAGTGGAGCGGTTTTTAATCTCGCTACGACTGTAATTGGTGCTGGTATCATGGCTTTGCCTGCTACGATGAAGATACTTGGGCTTGTACTTGGAATCATTATGATTGTTGTTATGGCTTTCTTGACTGATGCCTCCATTGAGTTCTTGCTTAGGTTTAGTAAAGCTGGCAAGAATCGATCTTATGGTGGTTTGATGGGTGGTTCTTTTGGTAATCCTGGAAGGATTTTGCTTCAAGTCGCTGTTTTAGTTAACAACATCGGTGTTTTGATTGTCTACATGATCATCATTGGTATTGTAAAATCATCTCCTTGTTTTTTTCTAGATTCTGATCATTTGTTGTTGCTACTACTGTGGTTGTTGAATCTTTTTTTTTTCTTTTGTGTGTTTGAAGGTGATGTGTTGGCTGGAAAGACAGAAGATGGAACCCACCATTTCGGTGTTCTTGAAGGATGGTTCGGTCACCATTGGTGGAACGGAAGAGCTGCTGTTCTTCTTATTACAACTCTTGGTGTGTTTGCTCCATTGGCTTGCTTCAAGCGAATTGGTTAGTGTTTTTGAGTTCCTAGAATGGGATGGGGACTGTGTTACTTTGTATCTTTAGTCCTGATGTGTAATTATGCTTTTTCTTTGCAGATTCTTTGAAATTTACATCTGCCTTATCGGTAGCTCTGGCGGTTGTGTTTCTCATCATCACAGCGGGAATTTCGATTATGAAGTTGATCAGTGGTGGCGTGGCAATGCCAAGATTGCTACCAGATGTTACTGACTTAACATCTTTTTGGAATCTTTTCACAGTTGTGCCCGTTCTTGTCACAGCTTTTATTTGCCATTACAATAGTATGTATCTGAGTTGTTATTTTGAAAGCATAGCTTTGATGAAAAAAAAAAAAAAAACTCATGTGTTATTGGTTTTGCTTGATTTGTTGCAGTTCACAGCATACAGAACGAGCTCGAAGACCCTACTCAGATAAGACCTGTTGTCAGATCAGCACTTATGCTCTGCTCATCTGTTTACATAATGACAAGTATTTTTGGGTTCCTCTTGTTTGGCGATGATACTCTTGATGACGTCCTTGCAAACTTTGACACCGATCTTGGAATCCCTTTTGGCTCGGTCCTTAATGATGCTGTTCGAGTTAGCTATGCGCTTCATCTGATGCTTGTATTCCCAATTGTTTTCTACCCTCTGCGGATTAACATTGACGGGCTCTTGTTCCCTTCTGCTCGTTCATTAACTTCCTCAAATGTGAGGTTCGGTTGCCTCACTGCCGGTCTCATTTCTGTAATCTTCTTGGGTGCAAACTTCATCCCAAGCATTTGGGATGCTTTCCAATTCACTGGAGCAACTGCAGCCGTTTGTCTCGGCTTCATCTTCCCAGCTTCTATTATTCTAAAGTAAGTTGATTGTTATCTATCATTAAGCAGGTTTGTTTTTTTGGTAATTTATTTTGATTTTTATGTTGTTGTTGCAGGGATCGTCATAGCAAAGCAACAAACAGGGACACGACCTTAGCCATTTTCATGATCGTTCTTGCTGTATTGTCCAATGCAATCGCCATTTACAGTGATGCTTATGCGTTATTCAAGAAGAACGCACCTCGTGAGTAAATCTTGGCCGAGAAAGTTGTGTAATATCGTGTTTCTGGATGAAGGAAGAAAAAGAAAACATTCGTTTTTTCTTCTATGTGAGATCGAATAATGAAGAAGACGAGACTTCTCTTCTCTATATGTTTTTACCATTGTTGTTGAGTGTTCTAAAAGGACTTTTTCCTTGCTTCTTGATAGATACCACCTTGAGTGTTGTTTATAGAAACTCTGTATAAAATGTAATGAAATACATATTTTTATTTTTTCATGGCTCTGATTTGATTGCTTCATATTACCCAATTGCTACAGTTGGTGCTCCTTGGCACGAAGGCGATCTTTATGGTGTCTACACGAGTCAGCATTGTAAATTTCTCATACATTAAGTGTCAAGTAAATACGCGTAGCATATTCTGATTTGTTGTTTCATAGTTCATGATAACCAAAATCAAGCTTTTGAAATCCAGCAGGACTTGTTAAATTTCAAAACACAAGAGGAAGTAAGTGGGAAAGAGATAACAAACCATCAAACAATTTTAATTAGATGTTTTAAATCCATGTGTGAGTGAGTGTCTCTATGTGTGTTCATGTTTCTTCTTTCACCTCACTTGGCTGTTGTTGTAGGCTTGAAACAGTCTATGTTGCAAAATCCTACTGATCTTATCATCTCCCCAAACCTGTCATCAAGTGATCAAACATCATAACCACCATCATCATCATCATCATATTATCAAATCATAATAAATCTGAGTAACTGTGTGTTTACCTGTCAATGCTATTTCTCCCTTTCTCAGGTTGTAGCTGCAGTTCCGTGGAATTACTCGGTTTCTGAGACCCATCAACGCTTTTTCTCGTTCTTTCTCTCTTATCAACGCTAGCCCTCGCTTTATCTGTACTCAACTTCGGCATCTCTCTTTGATCCATGCTTGTTCTTGACTTCTCTCTTTGATCTGTGCTCGGTCTTGCAGGTTCTCTAATATCAGTACTGCTCCTCGCCTTCTCTGTTTGTGGCGCAGGTCCGTTTCTAAGATGAGGTGATTTCTCAATTGCGGACACAAATTTCCTTAAATGTTTTATGTATTGCGGGTATAGCTCTAAGTCACAGTGGTTTCCTCCTTTGATCCAAAGCGGTTCATATTTTTCTTTACACAGATCAAACAATTGCTTCCCATGAGACCAATTAACAACATCATCTGTTGTTCCCTGCACACACAACCGGAAGCCTCGGATGAACAATGAAACTGACTTTGAAAGGAAACTAAAAAAACCGAAATGGACACGAGATGATACGCACGTGAATTACCAAAACCGGACATTTGACAAAAGATATCTTCTCAATATTCTGCAATTCACAAAAACATATTAGAACAGCAGTAATATCAAGAATCAAGAAAAAAGAAAAAAATAAGCGGATAAGGAGAAATGTAATATTGCCTTGTAAATGTCAAACCAGTAAGTTCGTTTGACAGGGTACATGACTCTAAGACCAGATGCAATAGCACTATGAAGAACAACAGCTCGTAGGTTTGGCAAACGAGAAGCCAATTCTAATGTCGGACCGCTTCCTACAGATTGTCCATATAAGATAACATCTTGTTCCTTCACACCATATTTCTCTTCCAAACATCTATATACTGCTTCTATATCGCAATACGTGTTCTGTTCACTAGGCTGTTGGGAAAAACACAACACCAGAGTAAACATTATATACGTAATACATCATTTTCGAGAAATTTGATAGATTATAATCAAACACAATGGATCATACCTTCCCTGAAGACCTCCCATAACCCGAATAATCATACCTTATTCATATAACACAGTAAAAAAAAAAAAAAAACAAATCAATATTCATTATTTTTCAAACCGACAAAACAAAACAACTTGTCTTAATCCTTAAAAACATCTTCAAAATGTCTGAACCAACCAAATTCCAAGCAAGAAGAGTAACTAAATTACCCAATTAAGTTGACACGAAGATGAAGGCTGAGCTCAGAGAAAAGCTCAAACATCTGACCAAGATCGGCTGCGTTACCATGAGAATACAGAAGCGTAAGTGAAGCTGTAGGATTCTTAATATACGCCGCAACCACCTGATTCCCTCTCTTCGTCTTCAGCTTCAATACTTCAACGCTCTCCTTCACGTTCTCTACACCAACCAGCTTCAGCTTTCCTCCCACCACCTCTACGCCGTACGACGGCGGATTTGGCGGGAAGAACGCAAACTTCGCCGCCATTGATGACGTCACCGCCCCCATTATATCCAGAAGAAAAAAAATGACAAACCTTTCAACGAATTCAAAGATTCTGAGAGCTACCCTTTTCTTTATACGAACCAAGATATCGAAAAAAAACGAACTTTTCTAGGAAAATTACAAACTTTGCTCTGTTTTGAATTCGATTACTACAGATGNAAAAAAAAAAAAAAAAAAAAAAAAAAAAAAAAAAAAAAAAAAAAAAAAAAAAAAACGTTTTCGTGAGAAGCCGATAATAAAAAAAAAAAAAATCAAAAATTCAAAATTTGATCTAGATTTGGGTTGACTCACCGACCCGGAGAGAGAGAATATAAAAATTTGGAATTGAAAGATTTTATCGAGTAAAAGAAGAAGAAGAAGATATCAATGGAGGATTTGTTTTTTTTTTTAATTATTACAGAAAAGTGAAAGAGGGAAGTGGAGAGAGAGAATTTAGGGTTAGGGGGGNGGGGGGGGGAATCTGGAAGATAGGAAAATAATTGCAGTTTTCACGGGGGAGGAAGAGGAAAATCCGGTGATGCGGAGGAGGAGGAGAAGCACTAGCACGTGTTTTTTGTTTTTATTCATTCAATTCCTTTTTTTTTTATATATAACATGAATATTAATGTAATCATAAGTAGCCTTTACTTTTTTTTTTTATATTACTAATTTTACTTTCGTTTCTTTAAACCCCTTTCTTGGATAAAGATTATGGATCATTTGCACTTAGATCTATTTTCTTTCAATCTTATTGCATTTAAACCTATTTTTAATTATTGCTATACTTTTGTCAAGTTATTAGTTTAGGTGTCAATTTCTCTTCTCCAAACTGCCCCGAGACTTAATGTGTTCATCCAACTTATGCAGTAAACAATCGAAACTAAGCTGTATTTCGGTTTGTTATTGGGACTGTCCGATCGTAACTGTTAGTTTAGATCTGATGGCTGAAAATAATAGTAGTTTCAGTTCCCTTTTTGGGCGACAGGTTGGATGTTTTATGAGTTACAATAAAATGAGATAGGTTGTTGATGAGAAACGTGAAGCTGTTGTAGGGTTTTGGGAGACATGGCTGCGCAGGTATGTGTTTGGCATTCATGTGGATAGGGTTTTTCCGATTTATGTAACTTGTTATTTGTGGATGGGTGAGTAATCGGGTTTTATGAAACGTAATGTAGGATAATTTCCCTTCTTACTGTGTCGTGATTTCCGGCCTTTGGAGTTGCTCGAGGGATGGCGTTTAGGGGTTTGAAGTGAATAACAAGCTTTTGTCGCGTGTAGTTCCTTTGACGGCGTCGGCGAGTTTAGTTGAATTGGAAGATTCGGTGGTGGCTGAATTCGGTTTGGTGGAGAAGAAGGCGACACTTAGAGAAAGATATCAATGGCAAAGAACAATCGCCACCAGGCCACTCCTTCTTTGTGAAAATGTGCCCTTGTTCAATTTTAGACTACAAATGTGCAATCCTTTTATCTTTAACTTCATCGTCCCACTCTCCCCAACCGGGTTCCGGTGGAACAACATCAAGATAAGGGGTTACTGATAACTGCGATTGTGGATACAAAATAAAATTTTAAATTGTATCCATGTGGATATGGTGAAAAAAGCAAAATGAATAAAGAACTTACGCCTGAATAATGCTCTACAGATAATACATCAGTTAGCGGTAGATTGTTCTTTGGAAGGCCAATTGAATCCCATTCCAAAAATGTACGTGGATGACCAGCCCCTTGTATCTTATCAAGTAAGCCATTGATGTTACGGTATGCGAGCAGTTGAAGGGCTAGAGGGAATCCATGCAAACGAAAAGTCTTTTGTTGCAGCTTCTCAGTGAAACTCTGTAATGGATCCACCGGTTTAGGAACATTGGCCTGACGTCTAGCTCTTTTAGCGACTGGTTTTGGTTGGGATTTCAAATCAGGTCTCATTGTGGAAATAGTCTTCAGAAAAGATTCTCTACCCCAAGGGAATGCTAGGAAGGAATCAATGTCTTCAAGCATCTCAACATAGTTCCACGTCGGTCTATGGGTTTGGCTGGAGGCAATCAGTACACCATCAACAATGAGAAGAAGAGCAAGACAAAGCTTCCGATCTTGATCAGTGATGGCAGGGTTTGCAAAAATATTGTGGACATCAGCTAAAGTTGTCTTTCGATCTTCCCCAATCAACTTGTCCCAGTAACATTCACCATCAGCATCAGGAGTAGGGTCATCTTCGGGGTCGTAGTCTTCAGGAAATTCGCCACAAGGTAAACCAGTAACACCTCCAAACTCTATCAAGGAAAATCTCATGGGGTATCCACCAAAAACAGTCCACATTTCATATTTTTTTTTGGATAGAACCTGTCTACAAAGGAGAGAGTGGAGTAACTTACAGGATATAGGGGACTCAATAATCTGAAGCCTAAAAAGAGACCCCAAACTAGACCCAAGAATCCTCTCAAATTCCGGAGTGCCTTTAAGAACCTTGTATATGGCGGTGAGGATATCTGGCTGGGAGTAAACATTAAGCCTAGCATCGGGGTAACGATCCGTAGCGAACAGACGGTGTGGGAGAAGGTCATCACAGTCGGCGGATTTATTCCCGGATGTACCAGCGCAAGCGCTTGAAGAGGGTTTGAAGAATCAAGAAATGCGACGGTTATCTACCATTCGCATGGGAGTGAAGGGGTTCCGACAAAAAGGGATGAATGTTGGGGTTAGAGATTGAGAATTTGGGGAATTAGGGATTGAGGATTTGGGAAATTAGAGATTGAGAATTGAGTATTTGGGGATTTAGGGCTTGAGCATTTGGGGATCTAGGGTTTCGGAAATTGGGGGTTGAGAAATTTGGGAATTTTGGTTGATTTTAAATTTTTACTTTTATCAGGTTTAGAATTTTGGAGTAAAAAACAAAAAAAATTGAGTAACTACAGTGAAACGGGTTAGCTACAGTGATTTGGTTAGTTAGTAGTTCAGTTAATAGTTCAGTTAGATTGAAGATTGTAAGAGTAAGAAAAAGTGAGGGTTAAAATGTAAAAAAAACTTGACAAAAGTATACCAATAGCTAGAAGTAGGTCTAAGTGCAATAAGATTGAAAGAAAGTAGGTCTAAGTACAAATATTTCAAGGATTATTGCGGTTTTGTGTTAAAATTGAATTCTAAATATATGTTAAGTTCAGTTTTCCTTTTTTGAAATTTTGTTATTAAAACATTTCTAATATTAAATGTTGTGGTACGAAATAGAATGTTAGAAAACAATTTGTTTGAGTTTAGAATATAATATAAAATCAATGGTAATGACTTTTTTGTTGTTACATAATACGAAAATTTTAAATTAAAATAAAACTTTATTTAGACTATATATATATTGTATAAGAATTTTACTTGTCTAATGTTTATAAACATATTTAAAAATGTTTGTTCTTATGTTATCTGAAATATAAAATGTTTTTATGAAATTTGTAATAATTTCTATTTTATTTTGTTAAATTAAACTTAAAGTGTATGTGGTGAGTTTCATATTTATGATTATCATAAATAACATTGTAAAAAATGTTAAGATTTAGAGTATCAAACTTAAAGTCTATGTGATGAGTTCATCCTTTATGATTATCATAAATAACATTGATATTTATAAATAATTATCAAAACCTTATATTTATTTTGGTTTTCTGAATTTTTCTGCAGAAAATATTATATTATTCGGCTCAAAGTAATTAAATTTTTTAAAAATAGAGATATACCTCAGTCAGCTACTATTCAATTACTGATTCTTAAGAATGATTTAAAGTAATGTATTAGTGAATCACGTTTAATAGGTTATTGGGGGGATGTATTCAACTTGACATTTAAATGATTTGTGTAAAATTTACAAATCATATGTTATTTAATCATGAATTTTAAATGTTTCCTGAAATCCACTGTTATTGAACAAATGATTTTAAAATCTACCTTAAAATCCATTGTTATTCAATCAAAACAGTTTGTGGATTTAGATTTTGATAAATTTAAGGATTTGGAGAATTTGAGAGGATATTTTTAGTCAAAAATAAAGAAATTCAAATCGCATTGTTTTACGTAGGATTTGAAAGAATTTTACAATTAATCATATCAATTTTACTAAAATTATTAAAATCATTTCAAATCTCATGAAAAATAAAATCACTTGGAATATTAGATTGAATGCATCGCCTATATTTTTTTGTTATTCAATTAGAATTTCAAGTAGTTTATTAAAATTCACCGTTATTCAAACTAAATATATAAATATATATATATATATATACATATATTTTGTAGTATACAGTCATTTGATATGAAATCTTCTAGAGTTTCATGTGTAAATGATTAGAATCAAAATCCAAAGTATATTGCATATAATTTGAAATCCACACATTTTTAAAATTATAATTTAAAATATTTTCAAATTTTAAAGAATGTGAAACCTAGAGGATTTACTTTAAATTTATCGTTGACTAGCATTCCCTAATTATTGATTTTTGGGATTTGTTTGGATAGAAAATTACAAACTAAAAAATTTAGACATTTTTCTCATTTTATAGACTTTTTACTTAATTCCAGTAACATATCCTTTATCCTATAAAGCACAAATCACCTGTCCAATAAAATTAAGCCAGATCAGATTTTTTCTTATTTTAAATTTTTAAAAAAAATCTTTTACATATGAACGTGTAGAAACTAGAAAGGACAAAAAAAAGAAAGTGAAATAGGTAATTAGGTATTATCGGTTTGTAAACTGTTCCACGATCTCTACATTACAAAATAACATGGAATCGCCGACTACAAAAACAGTCACTATACAGTCGCAAACTACTTAGTAACGACTGATTGGCGACTGACATGCGTAGTCGGTAAACAGTGTGTCGCTAAAATAATCAGTCGCTAAACAGTCAAAACGGAGCTACTAATTGGCGACTGATAATTGTGGTCGTTCTTCCCTCGCCATTCAGTCGCCAAATTTAGCGACTGAATTGCAACCCTTTAGCGATTGATATGGTTACTCATTTGCGACTGTTTTGGTCACTGTTTTGTGTACGTTTCGGTGACTGTTTTACGACTGTTTAATTATCATGTTTTTAAAAAAATTCTGGTAAAAATGAATTATTTGATTTTATAATACCAAAACTGATTATGAAAACTATAACTAAAACATAACAAACATGAAATTAAACAAAGATAAGTTTAATTTTACATCCAACATAAGTTCCAGAAAACATCCAAACAACCATTCCAAGAGTACAAGTCGCAAATATTACAAAAGTTTTTAAGGTCATAAAGGAAGGAGGGATAGTGAAGCAATTTAGAGGCAGAGAGTCTCAAGCTTGGTTCTCTGAAACTATAATTTATCTTATTAATAAGACAACAAATATATATGCTCTATTGAAATAGAAATAGACATCGGTATGTACAGGTACATGTACAGGAGCTATTTCTATATAAAGACAGAAACACAAGGGGAAAAAAACTTAAAACTTAAAACCAAAATATTTACCCCCTAGGAGAATCCGACAAGAATTAGAGAGGAATTTTTATCAACCACAGACACATTCACATGTTGAACTGGAAAGAGGAAAGTACCTTAATATCTCTATGCATGATCCCATTCTTGTGAAGATACTCCAAACCAAGCAAAATTTGCTTAGTACATTATAATTACCTATTCAGAAAAGTTCAAACACAACATTCATCACCTGTGATGCTCAAACACAAGAACTTAGCAAAGTGTAGGTATAGTGAGAAACTTACAGGCTCAGGAAAAGATCCAAACTTTTCCAACAAAGAAGAGATTGATCCACCAGGAACAAATTCCATCAAAATATTCAAGGAATCACTCTCTCTTACGGTAACCAAGTATCTCTACAAACAAAAACAAGATAAATAGTGAGAAGAATACAAGACAAATCAATTGTAAATAAAAAGAACTAAATGGATTCGCCTACTCAACAATGTTTGGATGTGAAAGATTCTTAAAGAGTTGTACTTCTTCCTGAAGCTCTCGTATATGATCCTATGAAAGACCCATAAATAATAGTTCCTCAACCACTTAGGGAAACACAAACTGTTACCAAAATTGGGAACAAATTTTAAACAAAAAAAGAAAAAAAGGAAAATTTTGCCGTAACTCTCACCTGAGTCTTCTCCTTTGAAGCATTGCTAGGAGCGATTAAAACCTAAATCCCAAAAACTATCACGAATCAGCAGAACAGATCATAAAATTACAACTAAGAATTTGAAAACCTACTTGTTTAATTGCAAGAAGCTCACCGGAATCGAGGTTCATTCCCATGTAAACCCTCCCAAAAGCACGGCACCGGAACCAAGAAGTTGTTATTGATACAAGAAGGTTTCTCGATTGAGAGGAATTTAGATCTAGGGTTTTGAGGTTTCGTCTGAAATAATTCGCCGTTTCGTCTCGAAGAAGAAGAAATAATTGAGAAAATAAATGAGGGCTTAGGGTTTGTTACGACCCAAATTTTGTTAAAGCCCAAATTAGATAAAACAGTCGCTAAATAGTAGCTTTTTAATCGCAACTTTTAGCGCTGTCAAATTGGTCTCAAAATTAGTCGCAAATTGGCGTCTACACTACGACATTTTGCATCAGTCTCAAATTAGCGTCTACTAGACGACTGTTTTATTTTAGTAGCCATTTAGTAGCAAAATAATCGCAATTCAGTCACTAAATTTAGCGACTATGTTTTAAGTGGCAAATTGCAGTCGGCAATTTTATGTTTTCTTTAGTGTCAGACTCTCCACCTCCTTATATATATATATTTTTTTTAACATATCTACAGTATATAAAAACACTCGATACTAACTGTTCTTCGTCTCCACAATCTAAAATTCTCCGTTTCCCAACAGTGGAACAAAATAAACATCCTAGCTTTCTTCCTTCTCTAATTCCGGTTTCATGCAACTTATCGGGTTTAAAACAAAAACTGAAGTTAATGTTGCTATTCACAGACATGGCCAAAAAATCCAAAGGTAAATAATTGGATCGCTCTTCTTCTATTTTCCTTCTCTCGGCGTTTTGATTTTAAGCTTTGCTATCTAGATCGAAAATGATTGTTCTTTGTCTTTGTCTTTCTATTTACAATTTATGTTTTCAGATTTCACAACTTTGGTTCAGTTTGTTCATCGTCGTGTTATATACTCATCAAACTCATCTTCTTATTTGTTCAAGGATTTGAGGATCCAAGAACGATGTGTAAATCCCCCTTTTTTATTTTAATTTACTAAACTCTCATGTTTTTATTCTTTTAATTTCTATCCAATTTATTTTATTAATTTTTCTTGACATACATGAAATTTTTCCTTTTTCTTTTTCTACCATACATAATAGATAATACTGTAGATTGTTGACATGGGAGGCTTAAAGGGGTGAAGGTTTATTCATCTTATAGCAAAATAAGGAGATGACTTCGTAAAGACCATTGACTCCAACGAAATGGCAAGGTATGCAGATCATTCTTGCAGCCCAAAACATTTTTGAAAAATTGCAAATATGAAGGTGAATTGGTCTCTTTTTTCTTTTTCAGGTGAGGTTCAATGGAATCATGTATACACTAAACTTGGAGTTTAAATAAAAAAAAAACAAGGTATGAAAACTGGATGCTATAACTACTCTTAAAATCAGCCTTATAGATATTTTTTTATTATCAATCATGTAGGCTTCTTACACCTCTATTTACATACTGAAAAAATTATCTGTTTTTCTTCTATCAAGTAGCCATAGTATTGCTTTATAGCTTCAATCTTCCAACTCTCTATTTCTTAGTGGTTTTAGAATGATGTACTATAATCAGCACTGTTAAAGAGTGTATCTCTTTAATCATTGATAAGCTGCATCGGGTTTCTTATCAATCATATCCTACACTATAATCAGCACTGTTAAAGATTGTATCTCTTTTAATCATATCTTTTTTTACAATTTGATTTCTAATTTACTTCAGCTTTTTTATCTTCGCCATGTTTTGTTTGATCTAACCACTTTTTTTTCTTTCTTTTCATGTATCTCCATACAAGGCTCTCTCAATGTTTTACAAATGACCATATACCACATACAAACAGGCTTGCATGGCTATACTTATCTTATTTGTACGTAGTACGGGCTTTTAAACTAGATAACAAAATCTGTGTTATCTATAGCCTTTTGTTTATCTTTCTTTCAGAACATGTTAAAAATGGATTTTTATAAAGCAGGTTTGACAATGAGATACAATACAAAAGTTAAGCATTAGAAAGAAGGCAAATTAGGAAAACAAGAAAGCTAAGTGAAGAAGCATTAAATAAAGCTGCAAGAAGCGCGTAGTCATGTGGTGAGTTGGTGACACGACATGGATCTTACGCCAAAGGAAAAGACTTTCAAGAATGTCAACATGACATAAATTAAAGCTCAAGTCTTCTCAACACAACAAAAAGCTCAACATAAGTTATGTGTGTGGTCAACCGACAACTTCTTCTACATTGAATTAAGCGTTCATGTCTTTTTAGACTTTTAAATTTGGATTTTTGTGATTTTCCCTTCTGAGCTTTTTAACTTATAATCATATTATATCTTTCATGAACTCTCTTTCGTTACTTAGTTTATGTATTGCACAAACAGTAAAAAAGATGTTACACCGTATATGTAATATCGCACATATGACTTTAATACAAATAGTGAGTCCCTAGAATACTAGTAGTGTAATAATCAACAAATTTAATATTAGTTTCAAATGTACATTTCCCTCTTAATAGTACAGTGGGATAATCTGATAGATTTAAATGTAAATAATTTCCTTAATATATTTAAACTAATAAATTACTAGGTTTGGCTATTAGGGATGTGACTTGTGTGACTGTGTGAAATTTACGCGACGGCGTAAATGGTAAATCTATGATAAGTGTCACTTGAAAAGTTGTGGTATCTTAGATTTTTGCAAGAAGAATGCCAACAAATTGAAAAAATAAAAATCTCTTTTGTTTCTGTCCTTTTTTCGTTCTTTTTTTGGTTGAGCATTTTNGAATTTAGATCTAGGGTTTTGAGGTTTCGTCTGAAATAATTCGCCGTTTCGTCTCGAAGAAGAAGAAATAATTGAGAAAATAAATGAGGGCTTAGGGTTTGTTACGACCCAAATTTTGTTAAAGCCCAAATTAGATAAAACAGTCGCTAAATAGTAGCTTTTTAATCGCAACTTTTAGCGCTGTCAAATTGGTCTCAAAATTAGTCGCAAATTGGCGTCTACACTACGACATTTTGCATCAGTCTCAAATTAGCGTCTACTAGACGACTGTTTTATTTTAGTAGCCATTTAGTAGCAAAATAATCGCAATTCAGTCACTAAATTTAGCGACTATGTTTTAAGTGGCAAATTGCAGTCGGCAATTTTATGTTTTCTTTAGTGTCAGACTCTCCACCTCCTTATATATATATATTTTTTTTAACATATCTACAGTATATAAAAACACTCGATACTAACTGTTCTTCGTCTCCACAATCTAAAATTCTCCGTTTCCCAACAGTGGAACAAAATAAACATCCTAGCTTTCTTCCTTCTCTAATTCCGGTTTCATGCAACTTATCGGGTTTAAAACAAAAACTGAAGTTAATGTTGCTATTCACAGACATGGCCAAAAAATCCAAAGGTAAATAATTGGATCGCTCTTCTTCTATTTTCCTTCTCTCGGCGTTTTGATTTTAAGCTTTGCTATCTAGATCGAAAATGATTGTTCTTTGTCTTTGTCTTTCTATTTACAATTTATGTTTTCAGATTTCACAACTTTGGTTCAGTTTGTTCATCGTCGTGTTATATACTCATCAAACTCATCTTCTTATTTGTTCAAGGATTTGAGGATCCAAGAACGATGTGTAAATCCCCCTTTTTTATTTTAATTTACTAAACTCTCATGTTTTTATTCTTTTAATTTCTATCCAATTTATTTTATTAATTTTTCTTGACATACATGAAATTTTTCCTTTTTCTTTTTCTACCATACATAATAGATAATACTGTAGATTGTTGACATGGGAGGCTTAAAGGGGTGAAGGTTTATTCATCTTATAGCAAAATAAGGAGATGACTTCGTAAAGACCATTGACTCCAACGAAATGGCAAGGTATGCAGATCATTCTTGCAGCCCAAAACATTTTTGAAAAATTGCAAATATGAAGGTGAATTGGTCTCTTTTTTCTTTTTCAGGTGAGGTTCAATGGAATCATGTATACACTAAACTTGGAGTTTAAATAAAAAAAAAACAAGGTATGAAAACTGGATGCTATAACTACTCTTAAAATCAGCCTTATAGATATTTTTTTATTATCAATCATGTAGGCTTCTTACACCTCTATTTACATACTGAAAAAATTATCTGTTTTTCTTCTATCAAGTAGCCATAGTATTGCTTTATAGCTTCAATCTTCCAACTCTCTATTTCTTAGTGGTTTTAGAATGATGTACTATAATCAGCACTGTTAAAGAGTGTATCTCTTTAATCATTGATAAGCTGCATCGGGTTTCTTATCAATCATATCCTACACTATAATCAGCACTGTTAAAGATTGTATCTCTTTTAATCATATCTTTTTTTACAATTTGATTTCTAATTTACTTCAGCTTTTTTATCTTCGCCATGTTTTGTTTGATCTAACCACTTTTTTTTCTTTCTTTTCATGTATCTCCATACAAGGCTCTCTCAATGTTTTACAAATGACCATATACCACATACAAACAGGCTTGCATGGCTATACTTATCTTATTTGTACGTAGTACGGGCTTTTAAACTAGATAACAAAATCTGTGTTATCTATAGCCTTTTGTTTATCTTTCTTTCAGAACATGTTAAAAATGGATTTTTATAAAGCAGGTTTGACAATGAGATACAATACAAAAGTTAAGCATTAGAAAGAAGGCAAATTAGGAAAACAAGAAAGCTAAGTGAAGAAGCATTAAATAAAGCTGCAAGAAGCGCGTAGTCATGTGGTGAGTTGGTGACACGACATGGATCTTACGCCAAAGGAAAAGACTTTCAAGAATGTCAACATGACATAAATTAAAGCTCAAGTCTTCTCAACACAACAAAAAGCTCAACATAAGTTATGTGTGTGGTCAACCGACAACTTCTTCTACATTGAATTAAGCGTTCATGTCTTTTTAGACTTTTAAATTTGGATTTTTGTGATTTTCCCTTCTGAGCTTTTTAACTTATAATCATATTATATCTTTCATGAACTCTCTTTCGTTACTTAGTTTATGTATTGCACAAACAGTAAAAAAGATGTTACACCGTATATGTAATATCGCACATATGACTTTAATACAAATAGTGAGTCCCTAGAATACTAGTAGTGTAATAATCAACAAATTTAATATTAGTTTCAAATGTACATTTCCCTCTTAATAGTACAGTGGGATAATCTGATAGATTTAAATGTAAATAATTTCCTTAATATATTTAAACTAATAAATTACTAGGTTTGGCTATTAGGGATGTGACTTGTGTGACTGTGTGAAATTTACGCGACGGCGTAAATGGTAAATCTATGATAAGTGTCACTTGAAAAGTTGTGGTATCTTAGATTTTTGCAAGAAGAATGCCAACAAATTGAAAAAATAAAAATCTCTTTTGTTTCTGTCCTTTTTTCGTTCTTTTTTTGGTTGAGCATTTTTTTTTTTTTTTGTGCAAACAGCTAACTGAAATGATAAGACACGCTTTTAGATAACGTTTCTCTGCCTTTTTTTTTTGTGTTTGTCTCAAGAAATATTAATATTAAATCAAAACCAATAATGATGCAAGAATGATTAAAGAAAAATGAAGTAAAGTACGGATTATTGTAGGGCTACATGTAATAATCCTTTGTAATATAGTGTTTCAACTAGATTTTTCCTATATTTTCAGTTTCTATCTAATTTTACCTATACAATTTATATTCTACTCAATTCTACTTAGAATATATAAACATACTCAATTAACTAAAATCAATTAAACTCTTTAATTGTATTTTAAAATCGATGATCCGACTAGTTTTTTATTCGATTTTCTGCTTTGTTCTCAATTGGAGGTGGGAATCTGAAGCGTCATTAGTCGGAATCAAGCATTACTCATACAAAGATGTTATAAGTGTTGCTATTTTCTTACCTAAGTTGTTATTGGTGTTGGTTTTATTGAATTTGTCCATAATTAATCGAATTTTAAAACATGAGTTATCGATGTTTAACGCAATTGATAAGCTTAATTGATTCTGGTTAATTAGGTAGATTTATATAGTCCGGGTGGAATTGAATAAAAGATAAGTTGTATAGGTGGAATTGGGTAGAAACTAAAAATCCATAGAAAATCTAGTTGAAACACTATATTACAAGGAGTCTGGTACATGCAGCCCATTACCCACAATGGTTCCAGCATCACCAAACCATTAATTTATCAAACTGAACCAAGCCTCAACTTTGTCAAATTAAACAGTACCAGCGCCGACATATCCAAACCAAATTACTAAACCAATAAAAGTGAATCCAAAAATGTAAACTGGATTACAATCCCCAACGTGTTAATTACAAACCTAACAAGTGATAATGAAGATCAAATCAAGAGAAAAAACTACGAAGGAATTAGAACTATTACAGTATCATGCTACCCAAAAGCTTACGAATAAAAAATAATTAAAGTAACTTATTTATAGTGGTACAATAGCTTAGGGAGCAACTTTACATAAACTTTGAAACAAAACCACCACTGCAAGAAAACCTGCGTTTAGCGACTCCAATAATAGTCGCTAAACAGTCGTACACACCTACTTTGCGACTTTTAAACGACTATTTAAGATGGTCACTAAAAAATGATCGCAAAATTTACGTATCTCAAAATGGTCGCAAATTTACGATTGCGTTATAACGCCGTTATATAGTCGCCAATAAGCGACTCTTTACAGACTCTTTATAATAGGAACCTACGGTCGTAAACGTGGTTACAAGTCAGTCGAAAGTTAGTGATTAAACTGTTTGACCATTTTAAGACTCCTTAGCTGTCGTCGCAAAGTAGTCCTCATATATTAGAAACCATTTTGCCAATAATCTGATAGTTTCACAGAAATAAATTTGGTCGCAATTTGGTGACATTTTGGCATATAATAAACCTGTTTTATCTATCAAATTTGGAATGAATCACAATAAATTAAAATTGAAAACCAAATCATTAAGAAAAATATCATAATCATTCATTAAACAAAAAGATTAGCATAATANAAAGAAGGCAAATTAGGAAAACAAGAAAGCTAAGTGAAGAAGCATTAAATAAAGCTGCAAGAAGCGCGTAGTCATGTGGTGAGTTGGTGACACGACATGGATCTTACGCCAAAGGAAAAGANATAAAATCAAACAAGCAATTCATGTTTTTTTAGAAAAGACAATGTTTAGAACTTGGAGTAATTGGAGAAAGGGGATGTGGTGGCTGATGTTGTGTCTAACGCGGTGGCTGGTGAGTACCTGACACGGTGGCTGGTGGTATGATGTCTTCAGGTGCGGTTGCTGGAAGCTAAGTTAAAGTTACTTAGACCATCTCCAATAGTAAAGTTCTTAACAAGTTTGTTAGCAATATTTTAATTACAAGAAATACAAATTCTTAAGCTACAAAAATACGAATTCTTAAAACTATTGAGCCGAGGCTGTCTCCAATGGTAAAGTTGTAAACAAGTTTCTGAGTACAATTTTTTTTTCCTTTTTTCATTTAACTTCCAATCAATCACAAATTGACACATATAGCTAAGGATCAACATCTAAAATTCCTTAGCTAAGGATTATTTCTTAACTTAATACACATTTTTGATTTATTTTTATAGCTTTTAATTCTAAGAAACTTGCGAAAAACTTGCATTAGAGGTACTCTTAGAGGTTTAGTATTCTATGGATAAAGTTTTCAAATAGGATGTATATGAGGGATGATGAGATCATGGCCAACCCAACCCAACCACATAAACCATACAAAGTCAAGGAGGAGCTTGTAGCCGAGGAGCAGCTTGTAGCCTAGGAACAGCTTGTACCGGAGGAAGCATCAATGAAGTATTGATCGTTCTGGCGGGTCCTTTAACAAGATTAAGATCCAAGAGGTTCAATCAAGAAATCAATAGACTACTTATGGAGCTGGACAAGAAATAAGAAGACATGGCTCAAACTACTTTTATGATGATCACAACTGAGAGTGTTCGGTAAAGGGATAAATGTTGCTTTTGCATTTTGCCCTTGTCAAGTTTTGTCCCATTGGGTTTTCTTGACAAGGTTTTTAATGAGGCATAAGTTACACTTTCAAGCCCCCTTTATCAGCCAATTTCGTGGTCCAAATCCCTTCTATGCCTTGGCCCATTTTCTATTTCTTTTATTCAAACTTTGCATTTATTGCTTTTGTATTTTCCAACACACTTTGCATCAGCTTGCATGAGTGTGGACTTGTGCATGTTCTTGCATGAGTTTGGACTTGTGAATACTTTTGCATGTCTTCCTTCTCTCCCCTTCTCTCCCCTCCTCTCCTTCATTCCCCCTCTTCTATATTAACTCTTTGTAGTTCTCTTTTGCAACTCATCAAACATTTTAATCAAAAAAATATTTTCTACTTGTTTGATCTGAGAACTGTGTAATATTTTCTCAACTTGTTTATTTCTTAGTATTTCATATATAAGATATATTCAAGCCTCTAGTCTAAGAGATTTCCATCTCTCTTAGAAGTACAATTCATTCCCCTTCAATCCGCTGCATCCACTTTCATCTTCATCGCCTTTCATCTTTCATTTCCGCTACATCGCTGAAGTTCCATCCATTGTTCATCATCATTTCGTCCTTCCCACTTCAAAACCTTGCAAAGTATGTCCTTGGGCATAGATCCTCATCCAGGAGTCTATCAAGAGAGATGTATCTTTAATGAAGAAGTAATTAGATTAATCACATGTTAGAATCATGTTTCATAACAATCTGAAGCCTTATTTCTATTTTTCCAGTGCAGAAAAAGTTTATCATACGTCCCGAAAAATGCAATGCGATATTTGGGGGTTTTTCGAAACAGTTCTTTACCACGCGTCGATTCTTAACAGTTATAATTAATATATGCAATATATATTTACCAACCGTCGATAGCTCAACTGGTAAAGACTCTCTTGCAAAGTTTAGAGGTCACCGGTTCGAGGGACGACGATTGGGAGGAGACGATATAAAATGCTCTAGTTCCTGTCCTGAAGGGATGTATGTTCTTATGTTCGGAACCTATATATATAACCTAGGAACCTATATATATATATATATGCAATATATGTCAAATAAATTTATAATTAGCAAACACATATTTTATTTGTATGGATTAAAGAAATAAAGTTTTAATTAGCATTCACATACTCACAAATAGCACAAAATAAGTTTATCTTCAAATTTAGCACATCATTTCAAAAGTTTCAAAAATAGCACATGTTTTGAAATTAAACCCTCATTTCTAAATATTAAACCCTACACCCTCAAAATTATACCCTAAATGTAAAATAGAAAACCCAAACCTAAAAAAAGAATTAAAAAAATTAATTGGAAATATTTTCATTGTGTCAGTTAGTGCAACTTTTGGAAATTTATTAAATGTGTGATATTTTTGTCGATACAAACAGTCTAGAGTTTTTCTCTTAAAAATAAATGAATATGGAATACACAACACAAGACACTTTTTATTAGATCCGGTCCCAAAATATCCATGGGACAGCTCGGTTTGCGGATAGGCATAAAAGAATTGATTTGGCCACCTATGTCACCAAAGCACACTTATCTTTTCGGTCAAGAGTCCTGAGAGAACTCCGAAGTTAAGCATGTTTGAGCTGGAGTAGTTTCAGGATGGGTGACCTTCCGGGAATGATTGTCGGAACTGTGCGAGTGAGGTCAAAACACATGGAAAGATCATGTTGTGATTTGTAGGGACAAGAAACAAGTCTTTAAAGCCTTTCAGACGTAGCAAACTGATTGTCGGATATGAATGGGCTCACGGGCCTAGTGAGAGGACGTGAGGCCCATTAAAGAAGGTGGACCCATAGACAGAGAGTGGACATGGGCCCACTGAGAGGTGGCGGTCGGGGCGTTACAAGTGGTATCAGAACCGAATCCAGACTAGTGTGGAGTCGAGTAGGCTTACATCATCGAAGGTGACGGTGTTGGTCCGCAATGAGGATGTTTCGATTCGTTAGTGGAGGTGAATTGTGACACCCCGGTTTGCGGAGAGGTCTAAAAGAATTTATTCTGCCACCTATGTCACCAAGGTGCACTTATCTTTTCGGTAAACGGTCCTAAGAGAACTCTAGAGTTAAGTGTGCTTGAGCTTGAGTAGTTTCAGGATGAATGACTTTCTGGAAAGTGATTGTCGGAGTTGTGGGAGTGAGGATAAAACACATGGAATGATGGAAAGATCATGTGGTGATGTGTAGGGACATTAAACAAGTCTTTAAAAACCTCTCGGACGTAACAAACAATCGTCGGATATGGATGGGCTCACGGGCCTAGTGAGAGGACGTGAGATCCATTAAGAAAAGTGGGTCCATGGACTGGAAGTAGACATAGAGCCCATTGAGAGATGGCGATCAAGGCATTAAAATCCCGAGCCTTTTAAAATCTCTTTTTAAGATAAACTACTACTTTTCCTTTACTTAGCTAATTTTTGGGTCTTGAGAATTTTGTTTTCACCTATAATAAAATACTCTTATTTCTTATATTGTATAATTTTGTTTATTAATAAAATGACCTCGTAAATCTTCTATTCTTTCTTTGATACCTCTTTTTAAATGGGCCTATAAGACCAACTCTAATGGAGGGTTGTTATTTTAAGCTCTTAGTAAACATCATGTATTCCTAGAAATTTTCCTACAAACATTTGGTAGGAAACATTTCCTACTAAGACCCTACCTGATTTTGACGAAAAACAACTATCGTAGGAAAAAGGAAGATAATTTTCCTATAAAAGTAGTATGAGGAATCGTAAGAAATTTCCTACGAAAATCTTACAAATAATTTGGTCGAAGGACAAAATTTGTTGGAAAACAGAAAGCATATAGAAAGAAAAGGTGTTGAATGAATTTGGTAGGAATGTTTCTTTCAAATTTCCTACAAAACGTTTGTTGAAGGAAAATTCATAGAAATCCAGAAAGAATTAGGAAAAATTCCTTCGAATTTTCTACGAAACAAAAAAATATGAGAAAAAAATATGGTAGAAAATGAAAAATTAAAATATATATAAAAGCTTTTTGGTAGGAAATTAGTAAAAACCCTAGATATAAAAAGTAAAAACTGTACTCTGCAGCCTCCATCTCGTTCCTTTCTCAAATTCTTCTTCTTTTTCTCCTTTGTTCTTCTTAGAAAACCCAATATTTTGCTCAATCTTTTTTTTACTTCTTAGATCTCTATCGTATTCTCCATTGGAAAAAAATAAGCAACTGATCTATTCTCTACCTCTTAGATCTATTCTCTACCTTTAAAACCAATAAGCAACTGATCTACTCTCTACCTCTTAGATCTCTATCGTATTCTCCATTGGAAAAAAACCCAATACATCACCAACAATTGAATCGATCCAAACATCACCAACAATCGATTCGCCGGACCCAACTTGAAGCTTTAGATTCCATCATTACAGACCTCGATTTGTGACTCTGCCTAATCCGATCTACACTGGCAGAAGTAATCTGGGAATCTCCATCGTTGAAGCCAGCGTTGTTCTAGATCTGAAGCTTTGGAGGAGCGTTAAGCGTTTTAGTCAATCAGTGGTCACACCGGAGGATCTGCTTCACGACGTCGTCTCAAACAAAACCTATTAATTTTCTATATTTAGTATTTAGTTTGTAAATATTTTATTTTATTAGGCTTGTAATTTAGTTTAAAAAAATAATTGTATTTCTAATTAAATTTATAATTTAGTTTTATATATATTATTTGGATTAATAAATAATGTTATTAATTTTTGATTAAATTCGAAATAAAATAATTATTGAAAAACATTAATTAATTTTATTTTTTATTAAGTTTGTTGGAAAATTGTAAGATCAGTTTGGTAGGAAAATAGTAAGAATGAATTTCCTACTAATATTTTGGTAGGAAAATAGTCAAATATCCTCCTTCCACTTTTCTTCGAAATCCCTACGAAATATTTTTTGTAGGAATTTCTTAGGAAATTTCCAACGAAAATATCACCAATATCGATTTCCTTCAGTTTTTTTTTTTGTAAGAAAACAGTAAGAAACAGGTGTTTCCTACCATTTTCCTACAATATTTTCTTTAGGAAATTGATTGTTTTCTTGTAGTGTTATCAGTTTTAACATTAAATTTTGTACCTTTTAAAAATAAGAACCTTTAGAAGGTTAATTAAAGTTATTCTCCAATAGTAAAACTCTAATTTGGTTTCTTATAGATCAAATAAATATTATTTTCAAAATTAAAATATATCGAATAGAATTTAATTAGTTTAAATGTTTGAACATTTTCTATTTATAAAATTGGGAAATTATTGCATTTCATAAATTTTTAAACATACAAAACATAAAATCATATTAAAAATAGAAGTACAAATCATAAATGGGGGAAAAGATTTGTTGTAATCTTGATTGTAATTTTAATTTGTGCCACACTTTTGTCATATTATCAACCAAATAATCTTTCATTTGTTGATGTTTTATTCCATCACAAATTCGATTTCGAGTGCTCATCATATTGACGAGTTTGAACATGTGAAGTCCACATGTGAAGTTCTGTTTGATTATGCTTTTACGAATTCTACTGGATCAAACTGCGTTTACCCATCTCGTTCGTCTTCTACTATCATATTGTAAAGTATGATACACACTCTTGTTATCTTTCCAATTTTTACCTTATCCCAAACAAGAGCTAGGTTATTGACTATGGCCAATCGAGTTTGCAAGACTCCAAAAGCACGCTCGACATCTTTACAGACAACTTCTTGATATGTAGCAAATAAGGGTGCTTTTATACCTTGAAGAATCATAATAGATTGGATAAAAGTAGTTCATTTTGGATGAATACCATCAGTGAGATAGTAAGCTAAATGATATAATTTGGAGCATGACCTTGTAATATATCATCAAATACTGGTGAGCTATCAAGAACATTGATATTGGTTAATGTACCTGGAGGTCCAAAAAAGTATGTCATATCCATAGATTGTGTGACGCTATAGCCTCTAAAACAATTGTTGACTTTCTAGATCCACATATATATTGACATTTCCATGCGGTCGGACAATTCTTTCACTCTCAATGCATACAATCGATGCTTCCTATCATCTGGAGAAATCTGTGTATCTCTTCAATATCGAGTAGTCGTTGAAGATTCTCTGGTGTGTGTCTCCTTAGGTACGCATCTCCAAATAAATTTATGATTCTTTCAACAAAATTTTTCAAGCATGAAATTTCATTTCTTTCATTAAGCTCGAGGTATTCGTAAACTGCGTCAGCTTTACAACCATATGCCATTATACAAATTGCTGCTGTAGACTTTTGTAGTATAGAGAGATCGGACCTACCGATAGCATCTCTTCTTTATTAAAAGAATGAAATTTTATTGGAGAGTCGATCAACAATACACATAAAGAATGTCTTGTAAACAAGAAGAAAGTAAAAAAGAAATAAACTTGTCATGATATCCATACACATACACGCACATGAATTGACCTCATCATCTCATCCGCTAGCCAGAAGCCAAAAGTTGTCTTCAAGCATCTGAAAAAGGAAGAAGAAACATTAAAAAAACTTCAAACTCAACGAAAACTCAGACACAGACATACACTCATGCAGACTCAGTCAGGAACACAAACTCATTCATGAGAAACTGATTACATAAAACTCATGAAAATTAGAACAATCAACCAATTACATAAAAAGTGATTACTAAAACTCATACAAAAATACATTCAACTTATTACATAATTGATATAACAGAAACTCTCAAACTGATTAATAATTTGACAACATGTCAGAAATGAGCCTGTCTTTTAAAGCCATTTCTGTTTCACTAAGTGACCCTGTTTTTGTAAGTAGATTTTGAAGTATGATATTTTTACTATGCTTCTCTTTCAAAAAAAAATCCTTCTCTTTCAAAGAAAAATCCTTTTGCTTTATATCATACATCCTCTGCAGCTCCATCATCTGAAACTCATTTCAGAGCCTTCGCTTCTCCCTCAGTGTGTGTATTGTTCACATTCCTTTTCGATTTACCCTTTAAATCCTTAACACTAGGAGGACGAGTCATTGATTCATACTCTTTATATCTTAGTTGTTGAGAGATTGAAGACTATGCAAAACCGTCCTCGCACTTTCTTCCTTTTGTCATTTCACTCCCTTTAGTATATGAAGATGCACACTATTTCTGATCATGTCTAAACTCTTGCCAAACATGCTTCAAGGTGAACTTCACCTTCTGATCATTGATTTATTTTTGGTTTGTTAGCTTTATAACATCATCCTCATTCTGGCCCTTGATTTCTCCTTTGTCGCAGCCTCAAAACATCCAACAAATTTGCACACTATATCATTTATTTCACCCTACCTCTGCTTACAGTGACTGGCCTTTCTCTGAGGCCGACCTGCAACTTTCATACTTGCTGCAAAATAATTCGCAATCAGTTTTCAAAAGGTTTTACCTTTTTGCTGATTTGAAACTATTGGATACGTGCTTGTGTTTAGCCATGCACTGATTAGCACAACATCATCTGTTGGTGACCATGTATTTCTTGATCTACGATCTCCATGTGTGTGTACCCATCTTCACTTGGAGCATCAAGACATTGGGGGCTAAAAACAGGGACTTGTGATGCAGCAATTTCAATACTTGGTGAAACACTTTCATAAGGATTGGCGTCTAGACTGTGGGTTTCTTGTTGACTATGTAAGAGATCCATGAAGCCAGAAGAGTTATATGGATTCATGGAATCGTATGAATTTATATGCTGTATTCCGTGTGTGTTAAAAGGAGAGGGAAAGAGATTGCTAATGGGTGTTGGGGTGTGTTTTTACTTTGAAGAGGAAGGCTTTTATTTATAAGGGTTTAGGTGTATGTTAGTTTATTTATACTTGCTGCAAAACCTTTTGGTTTGCGTTGTTGTTAACAATCAATGTCAAAGTAAAAGTGTTTACCTAAACTAAAACAATCAAGCATTGAACACATAAACCATAAACACTAAGCACTGAACAATAAGTATTATGTGACACTCCTAAGCAACATCTAACAAGCATTTATCATAACCAACAAACACAAACTCAATCAATACAAGACTCAATGCTTACGTAAACTGACCGAAAAAAATCAATACAGTAGGGGACGATAAATTACCTTTCTTCAATGGTGAAAAGGTAGCAGATTCGATCACCATTTAACCTAAAATAAAACAGAGAATTTGATCAGATTAAATCAAATTCAATAACAAACTACAAGCTAATAAGTCAAAATTTACATAGTTGATCCTTTGCCTTACGGATAATTTGATAGAAGAATAAAATTGTAATGTTTTCAAGACTATGTTTATCAAGCTAAGGTTAAACTCACACCATAAACACATGATATCCAATAGCCACACTCAGAAAAAAACGTATAAATCAAACAATGGACAAGACCGATGGAACAAACTATCTATACCTAAACTCATCTTTAATCATGGCTAATTTCGCTAACCCTAATTACAATCATGCCTAGGACTACAGACAGAAACATATTTTCAAGAACCCTAATTTCCAAAAATCAAAGAACCCTAACTTCTAAACCCTCACTAAACTAGAATTTATACAATCAGAAAGAGGAACTAACATCAAAAAGAGATTGGTTAATCAAAATCAAAGATTTGGTGAAGGTAACACTTTGATTTGGTGAAGAAGACAACGCTTTCTATGAGCAAACTCGTCGATTAGCTAAACCATAGTCGCCATTGAGACTCAACCTCGGTGGTGATGATGATATAATAGTCTGATAACCTCACATATCAAATCATTCTCCTCTAATGTGTCATTTCGATTTTGTCAAAAATTGCTTCGGTTTTGTGGTTTGGAGAGTATAGAGAGAGGGAGAGAGAGAGAGGGGTAGAGAGAGAGGAAAAAAATTCTGTTTTATATTAAATCTACACGAAACAAACTACTGACACGTATAGAATAAGAGATGACTTTTAAGTTTATTAAATAATAGTTGACTCTTATTTTTTCATTCAATTCTGATTTATTTTTAATCCCATTTAAAATATGACCTTTTCCTAAATCCCCCCATTGGAGATGCTATAATTTTCTTATAATTGCTTCACTACAAGAAATGGGTCATGAAAATTTGTGCTCACATACCATGTGTCTTAGATATTGGTCCATGGTTGTGTCTGTTTCTTACTGAGAGTTGGAATAATGTCTTTTTGCAATTCTTTTTTTATCACGTAAAACAAACTGAAGAGTCTTTTTCAAGTAATAATCTTTACTTCAAAAAAATTAAATCGTTGGAAAATTATCACTATAAAATCAAAATATGTTCTTGTATATATGAATTTTCCTCTTCCTCTTTTTTCTTCTGTTTTTCATCTCTTTTTACGATAAGCTCCATTTATGGACTTATCAATGGTATCAACTATCAAGACCAGCCATTGCTCTACAATACGGCACTATTTGAACTATGACTCTACAAAAGAAAGGTACAACATGGAATACTTGATTGTATAATAAAGACCAAGTCTTCGAAGATTTTAAACGAATGATGCGTCAATTTCTACGAAAAAACATTAAACGAACCATCTGAACAAAATAGTTGGTACCTAGCATTTTTACCCAACTAAATTGATGATTAATGCATGTTAATCTTATAATTAGAGTATAATTTTTTGTTAATTGATTAATACATATAAATACAATATATACACAAAAAGTTTCTCTCTTGTGTTGACACCTCAACTTTTCAAAGTTTTAGGAAAATGAAACATCAACAATTTTATCTTCCAATAAAAACATTTTATGGATATGATTTAGCTTGTTATAGAAGTCAAGACTTTGCGTATTGATTTTAAAGTGGAGCTCATTGACCTTTATTATCATAGTAGTATATGTCTATTTCCTTCACTATATATACGAATGTTTTTGTATGATTAAATGCACTACTATTTTACGATAAAAAATCAATGTATCATTCTCTCTCTCTATGTCTCTCTCTCTTTCTCCGTTAGCTTATCATATATACTTTCATTTTTATTTTATAATACTCAAAATTTATATATGATACAAATTACTAAATAAAAACACGTTATCAGCACGATCACATTTGAATGCATAATAATTTATTTACTGCTTTGATTTATTTTTCTAGTATGGATGACATTAGTCACCATAATTATTATAGTTTTTATGGATGATTTTAATCACCATAACATATTTATTGCTTTTATTTACTCTTTAGTTTATTGCTTTAACGTGGATGATTAAAAGTCATTATATTTTATTTATTTTTCTAATTTATTAATTAAACATTGATGATTTAAATCACCATAATTTACTTACTGTTTTTGATTATTGCTTTAATTTACCATGGATGATTTAATCACCATATAATTATCATTTTATTTTTATAAAATGAGGCTCTGCCACCTATATATATATATATATATATATCTATATATATGAAGTTAACTTTGCTCACTTCTCCTTCCTACACATCAGCATCCACCTAATCAATTTTTTTAGTATTTTTTAATATTCATTCATAGCATATTTATACTTATAATTAATAATAGTATAAAATTAATAAATAAATGAATTAACTAAAATTAATTAAATTATAAAATAGTATAAACAATAATATAATTTTTAGTTAATAATAAAAATAATAACTATCTAACAAATGAATTAAGTAAAATAAATGAAAATTTTAAAATAGTAAAAATAATACTGTCAATTTGTTTTAGTAATAAAGTTATTATTAAAATTATAACCAAAAAATGGTTATATTCCAAAATTTAGAATGGGTTAATGAGTTTGAGAATGTAAGTAATATTTTAATGCATGGTGGAGTAAAAAAAACAAGTTATGTAATAGTATTTATAAAAATCTAAACATGAAAATAAAATTGAACTGAAACATTAGTTTCTAAGAAACATATACCATAAAGATTTATTATTAAATTTTACTTATAAGAAAGAAAAAAATAATTACTTAACTTAACCTAACTTAAAAGTTTTGATCTAAAACAAAGACATTGTAAGGGGCACACTTTTTTTGGGAAAATTATGAAAAAATAATCTATCTAAAAAAACAATATCAATGGTCAAGAAATATAGAACAATGATATATAAGCCATTACAAAAAGTGGAATGTGATTTGTGTAGCATATTCATAGGGTATATTATCAACTGGAGTTACAATTTTATAACATGATATAAAACATATATAACAAATATAACATATATATTTATATATATATATATATATATATATATATATATTATCAAATGCTTTTAACCCAAAATATTGGTAAAAAAATATATTTAAAGTACACTATGTTTTTTTTTTGTGAAGACGAAGCTCGGGTTGCATCACAAAATTAACATCTGCAAATAACATATGAAATTTTAGAAAAATATTTAACTTGGATTAGTGAATAGATATTCATTGTGGGGTTTAAACGTTTCATCATTTAAGCATTCTTGACTTTGATTTAGTCAGAAATTCTATTATGGCAGATGATGCATTTAGAATTTCTAATTGTAGCGACATAACACTAAAACTGTTCATAAAACTTTGTATATTCGCATTTAGTGTAGAATATCAATATGTTTAAATGGTCTCTATAATTAGGTCACTAATCGACATTGACGTTAGAACTGTTAAAATTATGTTTTCATGGGATATGAATATGGAATGAACTCTTTTAAAGATAAAAGGTCAGAAGATTGTCGACAAAATTATTGCGACACTAGAAAATATATGTTATATATAGATTAGTAAAATAAGTACAACATTTACATAGATTTATCTTTTAATCTTCAAATTATATTTATATTCAATGATTCTTATTGATAAAAATTTTAACTAAAATCCAACGTAAAATCGTAAATAGATATAACAAAGAAATATTATCTTCAGAAATATATATGTTGTATATCACTGAGTAAAGTAAGTTTAGTATTTATATAGATTTATACTCAAAAGTTGGAATGATTATATTTGAGTTCAACAATTTCTATTGATAAGAAATATTTTAAATCAAAATCCCGCCCGTGCGCGGGTATAAATTCTAGTATATATAATTTAACTAATAGATATTATTCTAGATCAATTATTACAACTTTTTTTCTTAGAAAATAATTTGAATTATTATTTTAAGTCTCTCAAATTATTCTAAATAAATTTTAACTTTTTCTCATTTTTCAAACGGATACTTAAACGGCTAATGAACAGTAAAACTAATATATATATATATATATACACTCATTTCTTACTCATCTGTTTCACTCAAAATTTTCATCTCTCTTAAAAATCTTTCTTAGAAATTAATTTGTTTTACTTAGAAAATGACTCATCCATTCTTAGTTTTTGTAATAGGTTTTATTATTGTTGCAATTTATGGTTTACTTTTTGGAGAGTTTTCTCCCAAAGAATTTTTGATGGTTTTTATTTTACCTTTTTAGTGTAATTGTGTTTCTTGTAATTTAGCTACTTATGCAAGCACCTTCTATATTTTAAAATTAAAATAAATGGAATCTCTAATTATATTTTTATGATTTTATTTTATAGAAAGAAAGAAAAACAAAATGGAAAACATTAAGAAACTCTATTTCCTGACCTTAGATATCACTAGAGCTAACTTCATATCTTGGACTACCAATGTCGAATCACATCTGCAGTTTTATGGGTTAACCGAAACCAGAAAAGAGATTAATAAATCGACGGACTAAGAAGACACCTCGTTGAAAATTTCAGATATGGCTATGCACATATGAGAGATCCCAAAGAGCTGTGAAAGTCCCTGAAGGATCGATTTGATCATCAAAGGGACATAACTCTCCTATTTGATAAGGTTATGAATTACAATTCTGCCGTATTGGGGATTCTCGCCAAGCTAAGATATTGTGGTGAAACCATCATTGAATCTCAGATGCTTGAGAAAACGTACACCACGTTTCACAAGAATCATATTACTCTGAAGCAACATTATAGGTTGCGTGGTTACACCAAATTCTCATATTTTATTGTGGCGCTCTTAATACCCTAAAAGAATAATGAGCTCCTTATCAAGAATCACATGTCTCGACCCACCGGTTCCAAAGCATTCCTTGAGGATAATGCATTGGATATTAAAAATCCAGTGAGAGAAAATAGAGCTTTTCGAGGACGCGACCGCCGGAACTATCGTGGATGTGGGAGAAACTATAACCCTCAAAGCAGGAAGTCATACCAATGGATTCGCTCTGAAAAAAGTCCAAAAAGAAAAAAAAAACATCCAAACAAACACCTTCCAGAAACGCGAGAGTGCTTGTTTCAGATGTGGCACTAAGGAACATTGGTCTCGGGTATGCCGATCCCCTGCACATCTTTGTGCTCTATACAAAGAATAAGCTAAGGGCAAAGGAAAGGAAGTGAACATTGCGGAATATTTTGAGGGTACAACCCATCTCGAGGCTGCTATCTTCACCAACAATCTCGATGAGGATGTCCTTGCAGAGAACTGAAATGCTTATCTTATGAAACTCGAATTCCGGATAATTATGCCATAAATAAGTCGATGTTTGTTTCAAATGTCTCATAATTGTGTGCTTCTATTACCTATGATGTATAATTATCGTGTGATTTATGCTTTATGAATAAGATTGTTTTCAATTTCTAATTAACCGATTATATTTATTTTCAGACAAAAGGAAATGGATCACAATACAAGTGAAACAATATCCAAGACAAATCTTGGAGATATTTTCATACCTTATAGTGGAACAACGCACACTATCCTGAAACATAAAAAATATTTCTCGATCTAAGCTCAACAAAATTTCTTGTTAATACAATAGCAGCTCCCACAGACTTAATCGAAGCTACTGGTAAAGCAAATTTTGCATTACCTAACGAGACAAGTGTTCGATAAACAATGCATTGTTTTTTCCAAATTCTAAAAGAAATTTGTTAAGTTATAAATACATATACCTTCATGGATAAGACACTCAGTCTGCAACTGAGAATGGAAAGAAGTAAATGTACATTACTTCTAAAAAATCAGAAAACAACATGTATTGGAAAAATTACTAAGACTCCCGTCAGGTTTGTACCATACATACATAAATTCAATAGAATCACACCTTGTGATCAAAATAATTCATGATGATTTTACATTGTGGCATGATCGCCTTGGTCACCCAGGCACCACAATGATGCAGAAAATTATAGAGAGTTCACATGGACATTCACTGAAACCCCAAGATATTTCTCCGGGGAATAAAATGACATGTGTTGCATGTTCTCTAGGAAAATTAATTATAAGGCCATCGCCAATCAAAATCGATAAGGAATTACCAAAGTATCTTGAACGAATTCAAGATGAAATTTGTAGACCTATACACCCACCATGTGGACCATTCTATTATTTCATGGTAATGATAGACATGTCTAGTAGATGTTCACATGTTTGTTTGTTATCATCTCAAAATATGGCATTTGCGAGATTTCTGACTCAGATATTCAAAGTAAAAGCTCACTTTCCAGATTATCCAATTAAAGAAGTTAGATTAGATAAAGTTGGTGAATTCACGTCCCAAGAATTCAATGTTTAATCTATGGTGACAGAAATCATTGTTGAACACCCTGTAGCCCATGTGCATACACAAAATGGATTGGCAGAATCCTTTAATTAAACGTCTACAATTAATTGCAAGACCATTGATCATGAGATCAAAACTACCAACCTCAATATGGGGACATGCTATTTTGCATGCTGAATCACTTATATGCATAAGGCCAAGTGCATATAATAAATATTCTCCACTACAGTTATCATTTGGTCGAGAACCAAATATTTCTCATCTAAAAATATTTGGTTGTGCGGTATA
>NC_025690.1:7222702-7251253 GCF_000633955.1 Camelina sativa | reverse complement strand
CCACAAATTACCAAAATGGGACCACAAAGAAGGATGGAAATATATGTTGGTTGTGACTCTCCATCAATTATACAATACCTAGAACTTCAAACTGGTGACGTATTTACTGCACATTTTGCAGATTGTCATTTTGATGGAAAAGAATTCCAGTTCTAGGGGGAGAAAATAAAAAAATGGAAAAGGATATCAAATGGTGTGTACCATCACTGTTACACCTTGATTCTCCCACAAAGCAGTCATAACCAGAAAATCGACGAATTATGCATTTACAGAGTATAGCCAATCAACTACCTGATGCATTTGTGGATATCAAAACAGTAACTAAATCACATATACCAGTAGCAAATGCTCCAGCTAGAATTGAAATCACACAAGAACATGGAAATATTGATGAAACACATGAGTCTAGAATATGCTTAAAGCGCCGTAGACCAATTGGTGCGAAGGATAAAAAGCCTAGGAAAAGAAAGGAAGTCGAAAAACATGATACTCCCACAATGACAGAACATATTATGGAAAAAAGTAATCATGACTCTTTGATGTGATTCTCCCAAGGAATCAACGCTCTAAGGTAGGTAGATAGATAATCCTAGAACTCCGAAGGCTCGCGAAGCTGGATGATAAGGCGTGAGATGAACTCGAAAATCCTTATGTCCCAAACTCTCTTAAAAAAACCAAACAAAGCAAGGCGGTGGAACTTTAGATAGAAGCTTTGTAGAGATAGATGACAAGGCGTGAGACGAATCCTGAAAATCCTTGTGCCCTAGACTCTCTTGTAACGATTCTTCAATCCTCAGCTAATAAATGACAACATAAAGTGCGGTGGAATCACTTGATATACCGAAAACTCTTTGATGTAACCCACCAAAGAGAACTCTTTGATGTAACCCACCAAATAGAAAGAACAAGTTCCAAAAAGAACAAAAGAGTTTTCCACTCTCAAACAAAAGATAAAAGATTTCTTGGATTGATGTTTCTCAAATGAGATTACATGTGTTTATAAAGAGATAGGAAACTTGGTAACAAAGCCAAGTACTAATTATTCCTGAAACTAAAAGACAATAAAATAGTAAGTTAAATGAAGACCCAACTCTTAGTGTTTACCTTCCCAATGTGACTATTGAACTCTATTTTCATCACTCCTTGATGTTCATATATTTTACCCTGTTTTCCCTTAATATATTCACATCTTTTGCATCTTTTGCTATCCATTTTGACCATTATTGCATAACTTTAGGACTGTTCTTGCATTAGAGTTTAGTTGCATTGCATTTGCATCTTTTCATGCATAAACAGGTGATTTTGGAGCTTAAGGAGCATGGAAGCAATGCTGAGGAGAAGTGAAGCAATCATGAGGAGAAAGCAAGAGAGCTAAGGCTGAAGAACCAAGGTCCGGAGTCCAACTCGACTGCCCACTCGACCAGACACTCGACCGTGTGCTGAGAGGGACTCGACCGAGTGGGAGGAGCACAAGAGGAGCCAACTCGACCGGTCACTCGACCGAGCACCAGGTCGAGTTGGTCGAGCCGCCTGGCTATTTTGTCTTTTAGCGTTTTTAGGGCTTCCACTACATTTTCTATATAAGGGCTTGTACCTGCAGCCACCAAAAGAGTCCAGCTTTTTAGAGAGTCAAAAACCTAGTTTTTACCTTTTTTAGAATTATTCCTTTTGCACTTTTATTTTCTTAGATCTTGTACTTCTTTTAAAAGGAGAAAAAGACTAAATTCTTCAATATTGTTGGTTTCATAACTTTCTTAATATTGAGAATTTGAGTTTGGTTCTTTCTTCAATATTGTAGATCTTTGATTTATCTTTCTAATGATGCAAGTTTCAGTATTTTCTGGGTTTATGACTTTGTTGTTCATCATGTGTTCTTGTGAGTAGTTGCTTAGGATCTTGAGGATGGGTTAGGCTGGATTGTGTTTGAGGTTTGTTTGATTTGGTCAAGCTTGATTGTTGTAGATCTCTTCTAGGCTAGATGTTCTTAATGCTGATCCTATATCTGAGAGGGTAGGATCTGATTTCAAGCCTCTTAGCATCACACCAATGTCTAAGGAGCATAGATAAGGCTAGATCTAGAGACTATCATTAGGCTTGCTAAGAGATTAGAAGTCTTGTTTGATTTTTGACATATTGCTTAATGCCTGCTTGTGTAGATTCTTTACTTTGTGAGAACAAGTCTAGAGATGCATGAGTTTGATTGTTTCTTGCCATGAGAGTGGATTAAACATGTCTTAGAAATATATGTCTAGAGATTAGCTCAAGTTGTTTGAGATTTGTTGACCAAGTTAGATGACCTCAATCATAGTCCAGCCCATGAATCCCTCCTCAAGACCTTCCTTGTTTATTGATTTCTTAGCTTAAATCCTGTTGTTTGATCGTTGTTTGATTCGTTTTGGTATTGCTCTGTTTTTCTTGTGTTGCTCTGTTTTGCGTATTTGTCCAGCTCGACCCTGCACTCGATCAGCACTCGATCGAGTGCTTGCTCGAGTTCCAACCCAGAACTTGTGTTTATGATTTATGTTTGTCCTGTTTCACTCTAGTTGCATTTCTGTTGCATTCATTTAGTATCTTGTTCATTACTTACCTTGCATTAGTTCAATACTTGCATTTCCATAGTTTCTATTTCTGTTTGTCATAATCACTCTGTTCCATTTGCATTTAGCTCCTAGTTCTTGTAGTTTTACTTTTTGCACTTTCCATTTCATAATAGGATTGTTAGTGACAAACAACCTTTACATCTGGCTTGACTTAGACTCATATGCACATCTTAATTGTTCACAAACACTCAGATTGGATTGACACCTCTTATACTACAATTGCATAAGGGGAATTGAAACACCCTGACATCCATTCATTCATAAGTCATCATTCCATTCTTCATTCACCACACCACAAAAATAGTCAGTTTCACTCCTCTTTGAACACAAAATAAAGTGATTATTTTTAGATTTCTTGGACTTGAATTAGGCTCCAAGTGGGCTGGAATTGATAGAAATCATCCCTAATAGGATTTCTCATGCTCTCTTTGACCATAATCTCTTGAATTAGCTCATTAAGTGCATCCTTGAACTTCTTTCCCTTTGACTCCTTAGTCCAATTTGCTGATGAGAAACAACATGGGCTGTACCATTTCTTCACCTTGGGCTTAGTAGAAACAACTCTTGGTTGCCAAATATAATTCTGGAAGCACATAAACCAATTGGACCTAAAACTCTTCAGGTGAAAAACTAGATTGACCTCCTTTGACAAATGGAGTGTATCCTTGAAATCTGTGGGCCAAATATTATGTTCCTGAGCTTGTTGAAAACATAAGAGATCCGTTAACATCCTCCAAGTTTTTTCGTGTCGAAATTGTTGCTGAGTTGATCTGTGTAATACAATCTTTGCCTCAGAGGTGAAACTGGGACTTGGATAGATCCACTGACTTAAAATATCCATATCTTTGACTTATGAACTGATCTCAATGTGATTCCAATTCTCCGTGGTTCTGGAATGGATTAATATTTCATAACAGTTTGGTTCATGGCTTTAATCCTTCTGACTTGGTTGGAATCCTCCATTTAATGCACGTAGGTCTAAATCGCGTAGCCATGAGTTAACCGGATTTGTAAAATAAATAACTCCTTCATCCGAACTCCGATTTGACTGATTCCACCTCGGGATATGCTCCAGATGAGGTAAGAATGGATCCCAAATAGTCGTTTGGCTGGAATAATTGATGTTCGACTTGGTTCGTGTTGAACAAGACTCAAAGATCTTCTTGGATGGTCTCATGATCATATGACTCTTCTACCAATATAGAGAATCATGAATCTGAAGAAAATCATCACATTTCTATAAACTATATCCATAGTGGAAAGATATAAAATCAAAAGAAAATTGATGATGTCTTTTACTATCTTGTTTTAAAGGAAATAAATGAAGAAATCGAAGATCCAGAACGAAGGTCAGTATATGAATGTCAAAAGAGACATGACTGTATAAAATGGAAAGATGCACTACAAGGCAAACTTGGATTCTCTTAACAAAAGAAATGTATTCAAACCAATTGTGGCTACACCTAAGCGTGTAAAACATGTTGGTTATAAATGGATTTTCGTCCAAAAACGTAATGAAGAAAACGAGATAGCAAGGTACAAAGCTCGTCTTGTGGCCCAAGGTTTTTATCAAAGACCTAGGATTGATTAAGAGGAAATATATTCTCCCGTTATGGATGTTATCACATTTAGATTTTTATTGACTCTAGCAGCTGATAAAAGTCTAGAGATGCGTCTCATAGACGTTGTAACGTCATATTTATATGGATCATTAGATTGTGAGATCTATATGATAATCCCTGATGGATTTAATATGCCTAAAACTTCTAAACCCAAAGAATTATGCGCAATAAAATTACAAAGATCATTATATGGTTTAAAGCAATTTGGGCGTATGTGGTATAATCGTCTTAGTGATGTAACATCCGTGAACCAAATAGTGTGTTCTGGGGGAGGGTGTCGATTGACACCAGGGTAGTGTCCATCGACACCAGAAAATTTGGTTCGATAGGATTCATTTGATTTGTCGATTTGGTTCGGTTGGGTTTAAGTGGAATCTACAAACCAAGTATTTAAGCGAAAAATTGACCTAAGTCGTGGGTTTCAGTGTTGGTCGCCGTTTTCAGGGAGAAACAGAGGGAGAAAAGAGACCGCAAGGTTTTTGCGGAGATTCTTGGCTTGTGTGGTGAGATATGTTGTTGTGGAAGGGAGTGTTGTTGCTAGGATCAAAGGAGAGGCTTCCTAAGGTGTTTGATTCGTCGTTTTTTGGTCAGAACTTTCTGCAAAAGAGGTGAGTGCATGACCATGGCTGATCTAAGCCTGAGAACTCCTTTTTTTTGCTTGTTCTATGTTGTTTGTGATGTTTTTCTTGCTTGTTTTGGTTGTTATATGATTCCTATAGATTCTTGAGGCTTTTGGTCGAGTTTTGGAGGGTTTGCAGATGGATAGAAGTAGAGTTTCAACTTTCGGCTTCAAGCAGAACATGTCTGCGGAGTCGGTGTCGATCAACACCAAAATGTTGACCGCGCGGAGACTTGGCGAGTGTTGGATAGAGGGTTTCCGGATCGAGGAGGAGTGTCGGTCGACACCAGCAGTCAGTGTTGGTCGAAACCAAGGAGGTGTGTCGATCGACACTAGGAGGCTGTGTCGGTCGACACCAGCAGTCAGTGTTGGTTGACACCAACCTGTCAACAGGCGGCTGACACTTGTTTTTCCTGGTTTGTTTCTGTTTGTTTGTTGCATGTTTAACATTGGAATCTCAATTGCTTGTGTGTGTATCCTAGTAGATGGGATTATTGCCTCACTGAGTGTTTATGACAATACTTATGCATCTCAATTTGTTTTTGTAGTGCAGGTAAAGGCAAAGTGTGATCGTGGAATCAAAGCGATGAAGAGGAGGATGTTCGAGAGGCTTGATTGATTGTGGTGTAGCTATTGTCAGGTTGCTAGATTTCGGTCAATAGAACATTGTAGGATGTTGAATTGGTTATTGACTTTATTGGTTTATTGGATTATTTCATTATTGGATTCTTTATTGGTTTAATGGTATTGCTTGGTTATCCGCTGTTGTTGATTGATGTTAGGTTGTTAGTGGGTATGGAACTACTAGAGATTATATTATATATAAAAAAAATGGGAATGGTTGTTTTAAGTGAGCACTTAACTAAAGAAGAATATGTGAATAATCCTCTTTGCCCTTGTGTTTTCATCAAGAAAACAATATCCGGATTTGTAATTTAGCGGTCTATGTTGATGATCTAAATATCATTGGAACTCAAGAGGAAATACAGAAAGCAACAAACAATTTAACACAAAGACATTGGAATGGGATAAAACATGTCTTTCGTTACCTTAAAGGGACTATTAATTTAAGATTATTTTATCCTAAAAACTCAAAGGGTCAAATGGTGGGTTTTGCAGATGCAGAATATTTATCAGATCCACAAAAAGCTCGATCACAAACTAGATATGTTTTTATTATTGGGTGCACCGCCATATTTTGGCGCTCTCAAAAACAGAGTTTAGTAGCTACTTCCTCAAATCATACTGAAATCATCGCACTCCATGAGACAAGTGTGTATGGCTTAGATTAATAAGTCAACAGATAATGTCAAGTAGTGGGATCACCGTAAATATAGAGCCAACTGTCTTATATTAAGATAATGCTGCATGTGTTGCTCAGACGAAAGAAGGTTATATCAAAAGCAATAGAACTAATCCAAAGTAGTTCTCATATACCCAAGAGCTTGAGAAAAATAAGGTAATTAAAGTAAGATATGTTAGATCATCTAACAATACAGCAGATCTTTTCACAAAGTCATTGCCTACTTCGATATTCAGAAAACATGTCTATAACATTGGGATGCGTCATCAACGAGATCTCTAGAGTGTTGCACTAAGTTATTTGAGGAGGAGAAAGTGTGATTGTATCTTTTTACCTTAGTACGGTTTCTCTCGATGAGTTTCCAAAAAGAGTTTTTAACGAGACTACAAAACACTTCGGAAATACACAAATGACAATGAGCTCCAAGGGGGAGTATTATAGAAGTCAAGACTTTGCGTATTAATTTTAAAGTGGAGCTCATTGACATTTATTATCACAGTAGTCTATGTCTATTTCATTCACCATATATACGAATTTTTTTGTATGATTAAATGCACTACTACTTTACGATAAAAGATCAATGTAAAATTCTCTCTTCCTATGTCTCTCTCTCATTCTCCGTTAGCTTATCATATACATTTTTATTTTTCTTTTATAATACTCAAATTTATATACGATACAAAATTACTAAATTAAAACAGAGCTTAATTTTTTATACTTCAGCATGATAAAGATGTCAAACTGGAAAAAAAAAAACCCCATAGCACCTTTGAATATTTTTTGCATAATATGAATTAAAATTTAGCACACTAATTATTTTCTCACACATATTCCCAAAAATATATGTAACTACTCTTACGGTTTGAACTCCAACATATCTAACTCGTTCATTTAATTATTTGCATTGATCAGCTTTTGACGAATTCTATGTTGTACGGGTCTTTGCAGATCATGCATCCATCATAAATCCAATTGATGTCCCAAGGGATTTACCTAGGAGAACATTCTACTTTGGAACCTCTGTACCTTCGATATTCAAAGGTAATGCCATTTTTTCATTGTTGTAAATGTGATGCTATTGTTGATAAGAGCTAGAAAGTTGTTCTAACCACTCGAGATATAGGGTCAAAGGGACAACCAAATCAAGCTAAATCTGCTAAAAACACTACGAGACTGTTGTCTTCTCCCAGTTTCTGAAATGATGTACAATGCTTCTTGTATGTGTAGAGGTTAAGCATATGCTTTTAATGATTTGAAATCTGGTTTTGTAAAATATGTGAAGTACTTACAGGATATTTCTTTAAATACAAGCACCTAGTAAATCACCTGGTGAATGTGAAATGGGACCGCTTCTAGGAGAATATATGAGGTTATACTCTCCAATTTCATTCATGATTATCCAGACATGTTCAAGGCCACAACGAACACAATAGAAAAACTCATTCTGCAAAAAAAAAACAGTTGTGTTATACATGTTGTCTAAGTTTACATAAAAATCTAGATGATTCAAGACATCATGTTCACCATCTGGCCGAGTAAACTCGATAAATATTAACAATGGGTAGGCTCAAGGTTGAAAAACACCACCAACTCAGATACAATTAGTTTTCGCATATACTCCCGAAGGTCTACCTAGTCTAGCAAGTTGTCTCAGTCCATAGGGTTAGTTAAGTCATCATATGTTTACACTTATTTCTGTTCATGTGGGGGATTGATAGAACTTTGTTGTGACTGTAACTTTCCGGCGATTTTCCGGCCCAATTCCTGGCAAATGGTTGAACAGAATTGTCGGGTTGATAGTGCAATGAAAAACTAGTAACAAGTACTACAAGATGGTGCACTCATACGTCCAAAACAGAGTTGATCTGAATGAGAAATAAGGGTGTGAAGTGAGCCACTTGGGATGTTTGGGAAAATGTCCCACATCAGCCGATTTATTTGATTAAGGAAAACAATATTATATTTTGCCTCCAAAATTTATATTATGTTGTTGTATTTCATTCATGACTTCATTTATCTTAATAAAATTAGCATATTTTCTCAATTAGATATTTGCGCTCCCTACATGTTAAAGCCAAAGTTGGCGTTCTTTCCAAATCAAATAGGGAATAGTTTGAATATGTTTGATCTTTATTATTATGTTTATGTCTTTAATGAGCAAAACCCAATCTTCAAAGTCACAAATTTATATGTTTGATCTTTAGAAAACCTGAAAATAATAAATTTTTGCTTAAATTTTATTTATCAATAGTAGATTGTTATTACATGAGGAATACCCAAAATGGTGCACTAGTTAGTAGTTGTCATTAATTAGTAAATACTTCATTTTGATTAAATTTTATTTAATAGCTATTGTAAAGTTTTATCAGTTGATGAGTGAATATTGTTTTTGGTACTATAAATTAGTGTACGTCAACCACAAACAAATCTTTAGCTGTAAAAATTGAAACGACCTGACCCGTTTTTTTTTAATAATAAATAATAATAATTAACTACGACTAGTGGTCTCATACCCACTAGCCACCTAACCACAGTCACAAATAACAGCGGAATAACAATACCAATTAAATAACCAATAATAATCCATAATAGAACAACCAATATCCAATCCTAATCATTCCAATGTCAAACAACAAGAAACACCAAACCGGCAATCCTAGCAATGTTTCTAATGACCCAACTCTAGCAACCTAGCAATGCCAGACAACATCCAATCGAGTCCCTAGAACATCTTCCTCTTCATTGCCTTGATTCCACGATCACACTTTGCCTTTACCTGCACCACAAACAGAAATTGAGATGCATGAGTATTTGATAAATACTCAGTGAGGCAATCCTCCCATCTACTGGGCTATACACACAAGCAATAAGATCTCTCATACCACAAACAACAACAATAAAACAAACCAGGAACATGAACAATTGACCCGACACGATCCAATTACTGTCAGAATGGTGTCGACCGATACCAGAAGGTGTCGACCGACACTGGAAATCTAGTTTCGACCAACACCACTTGGGTGTCGACCGACACCTGCTCAACACCCCCGAAACCCTAATGGTGTCGACCGACACCTCCACATGGTCTCGACCGACACTCACTAAGTTCCCAAGCCGTCCTCGCGTTAGTGTTGAGCAGTGATTTCCTTCGAACAGAACCTCCGAATCTCGCCTCCAAACTTCTCCTCTTTGTCCCACACAATACCAGGAACGAATCCAAGCCTCAGGATCTACGAAAAACTCACAAACAACCAAAAACAAACAATACACAATATCACAGAAACAGAGATCTTAGCTTAGATAAGCCATGGTCATGCACTCACCTTAGCCAACAAAGAGATCTAAGCCAAAAGGACGAAGCTACCACCACAGAAACCTTCCCACCACGTTCCTAGCCTTGGATCTTCACTCTCACAGCAAGATCTATCCAAAAATGCCTTCAAATCTCACAAAATCTCACAAGAACTCTTAGAAACTGTTTTCTCCTCTTTCTCTCTCAAAAACAACAAACGACGACCAAGAAAAAAATAAAACACGACCTAGGTCGTTTTCCCACTTAAATATCTCGGTTCAATGGTTTTTCCTAAACCAAACCGGTCCAAATAGATAATTAAATCAATCTGGTCGAACCAAAAATAAGTGGTGTCGACCGACACCACATGAGTGTTGATCGACACCCACCCCCAAAACGCAGAGTTTTGGTTTGCGGGCGTTAGAATTCTCCCCCACCAAAATAGATCCGTCCTCGAATCTCAAACAACACTCAGCCAAGGACTCATGTGCTACCGACTCCACGGCCCGTACTCCTCCGACTGATATACGAAAGGTCACCTCTAGGTGATAGACTCACGCTCCAGGCGTTATTTGCTCTCGACTTTTGGACTTTCCTTGTCTCATAGGCCTAAACTTTGAGTTTTTATTGGCTCTTCATCAGACCTAAGTCTGCATGCCATAATGTTGGCTCCTCATCGGGCCTAAACCCGCATGCCATAATGTATAAGGAGAAATCCAAAATTCGTCTCTCGGGTCGTCACCCTACAGCGCGCTTTCGGATCGTCATCCGAAGTCGATATACCAACCACACTCCCAAGCCACAAAGTCTTGGAATGTGGTGGTACTAGGAGAACCGAAGTCCCCCAAGAGTCGCGAGCAAACAATTCTGAACACGTCTGAGTCCTATCCCTAACAAGGTTCCCTTCCCGTGGTTCGCGTAAGACAACACAATGTCCTACCAACAACATATCCCCTCACTGGAATACCCCATGACCACACAAGGATCATCTCACCTCCCCACGGGCCGCCACGAAGGCCCAATAAATGTCCTAAACAGGACCGCCACAAAGGCCAAACAAATGTCCTAAACAGGACCGCCACAAAGGCCAAACAAATGTCCTCAACAGAACCGCAACCAAGGCCACTCGTCCTGAAGGACCGTCACAAGGAACATCTGTCCCGAAGGACCGCCTCAACAGGCACTCTGGCTAAACAGCCCACCACGAAGGCCACAAAATGGCTAAACAGCCCGCCACGAAGGCCACACAATGGCTAAACAGCCCGCCACGAAGGCCACACAATGGCTAAACAGCCCGCCACGAAGGCCACACAATGGCTAAACAGCCCGCCACGAAGGCCACACAATGGCTAAACAGCCCGCCACAAAGGCCACACAATGGCTAAACAGCCCGCCACGAAGGCCACACAATGGCTAAACAGCCCGCCACAAAGGCCACACAATGGCTAAACAGCCCGCCACGAAGGCCACACAATGGCTAAACAGCCCGCCACAAAGGCCACACAATGGCTAAACAGCCCGCCACGAAGGCCACACAATGGCTAAACAGCCCGCCACGAAGGCCAAACAATGGCTAAACAGCCCACCACAAAGGCCACACAACGGCTAAACAGCCCGCCACAAAGGCCACACAAGCCCTCTCCCAGGCTCTCCGCCACCGAAAATGGACAAATTCTAACTCTCCATTTTTAGCACTTACCACTTCTGGAAACTTTCCTCTTATAGAAACTTCTACTTCAGGAAACTTTCCTCCAAAACACTGCCTTGCGGAAATTTTGTACCCCAAACACCACCTCATCTTGTTACTGAGTTGCAAGAGAGATGAGTTAGAATACTCCATTCCCGCTCCAGCCACGGACTACAGATGAGACCCNCTAAACAGGACCGCCACAAAGGCCAAACAAATGTCCTCAACAGAACCGCAACCAAGGCCACTCGTCCTGAAGGACCGTCACAAGGAANCTAGGCAAGCTCAAGTCGTGGCTTGCTTCTCATACCACTTCTTAAACCTAGCATTCATCCTCGCCTCAGGTTCCCAAGTCTGCTCCTCAACACCATCACAATCCCAAAAGACTCTCATCAAAGGAATATTCTTCTTCCGAAGTTCCTTGATCCTCCTCTCGAGAACCCTCACTGGTCTCGCCTCCAAAGTCATGTTGGGCTGAAGATCCTCAGGGATCTTAGCCAACAACTGGTCATCCTCATAGAGACACTTCCGCAACATAGACAAGTGGAAAACCTTATGAAACCTTATGAAATGCACGCGTAACCTCAGGTAACTCCAGCCTATATGCCACTGTTCCAACTCGCTCACTCACTCTGAACGGACCAATATACCTCGGACTCAACTTAGTCTCAGTCAATGACCTGTTCGGACCCCGCAACATGGCCATCTTGAAGTACACTCTATCTCCAACCTGAAACTCAAGATCTCTCCTCCTCCTATGCCGATCCTGAGCTTCCTTCATGTTCAGCTTGAGAACCCAAATCTTCTCCGAAGTCTCCTGAACAAAATCTGCCATGTACATGCCCCTCTCCCCCACCTGAGCCCAGCATAACGGTGTACGACACGGCTTCCCGTACAAAGCCTCATAAGGAGCCATGCCAATACTCGCCCGGTAACTGTTGTTATAAGCAAACTCTACCAAGCTCAAGTGATCTGCCCAATGACCACCCCAATCCAAGACACACATCCTCAGCAAATCCTCCAACGTCTGGATCGTCCTCTCTGACTGTCCATTTGTCAGGAGATGATAAGTTGGACTCATATGCACCTTAGTGCCCATCTCTGCCTGAAATGCCTTCCAGAACACCAAAGTGAACTTGGAATCCCTATCAGACACAATACTCGCTGGCACCCCATGCAACCTGACTATCTCCTTCACGTACTTCTTAGCCAAGACTTATGCTCCATCAGTCTTCTTAATGGCCAGAAAATGTGCCGACTTAGTCAATCGGTCCACAATGACCCAGATAGCATCAAACATCCTGGACACTGGCAAATCCACCACGAATTCCATAGTAATCATATCCCACTTCCACTCTGGAATGGGAAGACTCTTCAGCAAACCACCAGGTACCTGATGCTCAGCCTTCACTAGCTGACACACATCGCACCTCGCAACCAACTTAGCCACGTCCTTCTTCATCCCGACCCAGTGATAGTACCTCTTGAGATCTTGGTACATCTTAGTCGCTCCTGGATGAATAGAGAACATGCTAGCATGAGCTTCTCTCAGAATCTCCTACCTCAACTCCTCATCCTTGGGCACACAGATCCGCCCATGCACCAGAATAGTACCATTAGCCGAAACATGATACTCTGAGTCAACATCCTTTGAGGAATTCACCAACCCCAAATCCGACTCCTGAGCCAACCGCACTCTGCTCAACAGATCTACTCGATCAGCTGTAATCAAACCCAACGGCTCCTGAGAAACCGCACACAAGCTCAACGCATTGATCTCTCCTACCAGAGAATCCATATCCTGCTCCTGAGCCGAAGCCGCCCGCTTCCGACTCAAAGCATCAGCAACCAAGTTAGCCTTACCGAGATGATAGGCTATCTCAAGATCATAATCTGCCACCAGCTCCATCCACCGCCTCTGTCTCAAGTTCAGCTCGGGCTGAGTGAATATATACTTTAGGCTCTTATGATCTGTAAACACTTGTACCATTGCACCATAAAGATAAGATCTCTAAATCTTCAAGGCAAAGACTACAACACCCATATCCAAATCATGAGTAGGATAGTTGTCCTCATGCTTCTGCAACTGCTGCGAAGCATAGGCAATCACCTTCCCATGCTGCATCAACACACATCTCAAACCAAGTCTAAATGCGTCTGTATAAACCACATAGGGTTCTCCCTGCTCAAGCAAAGCCAACACCGAAGCAGTGGTCAACATCTCCTTCAAGCTTGCAAAGCCCTCCTTCACACTCCTGTGACCAGACAAAAGGGACATCCTTCCCTGCCAACTTAGTCATAGGTCGTGCTTTGCTCGAAAACCCCTGCACAAACCTCTTGTAGTATCCTGCCAACCCAAGAAAACTTCTGATCTCCGTGGCATTCTGCGGTCTAGGCCAATCTCTGATAGCCTGAATCTTTTCCGGATCTACAAAAACCCCATCTGCACACACAATGTGACCCATAAAACCCATCTCACGCTGCCAGAAACTACACTTGCTCAACTTAGCAAACAACTTCTGCGCCCACAGCTTCTCCAGAACTGCCCTCAATTGCACTGCATGTTCTTTAGGACTCTTAGAATAATNTGAAGGCTTCTCATGAACTTATGTATCTGGCAAACATGCCTTTCCCGGCGCAAACCTGCTGCAATTCCCCTTCCCGGGACTCCAGCACCACCGTNCATCAATCTCATAAATGCAGCTGGTGCGTTAGTCAACCCAAACGGCATCGCCACGAACTCATACCCGTACCACGTCCTTTTACTTGACGAACAACACCGATGCTCCCCACGGTGAAGTAATAAGACGTAAGAATCCCCAATTTTCTTCCTCATCTCTACTAGACTAATAATCAAGTATGCTGACATCAACTCACCACCACCCGGATATCCACACCTCTTGTCCATCCAAGAACCTCTAGTAACTTGCCTCTTAGGGAAACTTCCACAAGATAGCTTATTAGAAAGTTAGCTTTTCGCTTAGCAATTCTCCACAGCAAATCATCAATACGAGCGTAATAAAACAAACAAGTACCATACGTTCGCACATTCTGATTCACCGCATCAAATGCTTTGCAAGCCGCCAACTCAAACCACTTGCCTTATTTCCCTCAGCAAGCTTACCAAAACCTTGAATCTAGCAACCTTGTTCATCTCCAATGAATGTAATCCAAATCGTCGCAACGATTAGATTATCCTGCCATGAAGGCTTCTCATGAACTTATGTATCTGGCAAACATGCCTTTCCCGGCGCAAACCTGCTGCAATTCCCCTTCCCGGGACTCCAGCACCACCGTCCTCATAATCCTGGCGCAACAGCCACACATTCATAACCGCTCCGGTCAATAAAACCCTGGCCCATTGGTCAACACATCTAAAACCCGAGATTAAACCACCGTCAATCTCTCAAGGTCTACAATAAATCCTTATGTTTATACTCACGTCCTAGGCATTGCTTGCTCCCAACTCCTCCACCCTTAGGTTGCAACCTTTGAGCCATACCGATCTCACTCTCAGACCATCGTCTTCGAGTTATACCATCTCACTCTTGGACCACAATCCGCAAGATCTCGGTATCAGGGGAACTACTCATCCCCTCAGGGGAACATAATCCCCTCTGCCACTCTCAGAGCCCCAGCCCCTCGAGCTATCGGTATTCAGGGGAATCACCATCCCCTCAGGAGAAACAATCTTAAACGACTATAAACATATCCCGNGTATGCTGACATCAACTCACCACCACCCGGATATCCACACCTCTTGTCCATCCAAGAACCTCTAGTAACTTGCCTCTTAGGGAAACTTCCACAAGATAGCTTATTAGAAAGTTAGCTTTTCGCTTAGCAATTCTCCACAGCAAATCATCAATACGAGCGTAATAAAACAAACAAGTACCATACGTTCGCACATTCTGATTCACCGCATCAAATGCTTTGCAAGCCGCCAACTCAAACCACTTGCCTTATTTCCCTCAGCAAGCTTACCAAAACCTTGAATCTAGCAACCTTGTTCATCTCCAATGAATGTAATCCAAATCGTCGCAACGATTAGATTATCCTGCCATGAAGGCTTCTCATGAACTTATGTATCTGGCAAACATGCCTTTCCCGGCGCAAACCTGCTGCAATTCCCCTTCCCGGGACTCCAGCACCACCGTCCTCATAATCCTGGCGCAACAGCCACACATTCATAACCGCTCCGGTCAATAAAACCCTGGCCCATTGGTCAACACATCTAAAACCCGAGATTAAACCACCGTCAATCTCTCAAGGTCTACAATAAATCCTTATGTTTATACTCACGTCCTAGGCATTGCTTGCTCCCAACTCCTCCACCCTTAGGTTGCAACCTTTGAGCCATACCGATCTCACTCTCAGACCATCGTCTTCGAGTTATACCATCTCACTCTTGGACCACAATCCGCAAGATCTCGGTATCAGGGGAACTACTCATCCCCTCAGGGGAACATAATCCCCTCTGCCACTCTCAGAGCCCCAGCCCCTCGAGCTATCGGTATTCAGGGGAATCACCATCCCCTCAGGAGAAACAATCTTAAACGACTATAAACATATCCCGACCAAAAGTTCCTCCTGTGGTCCGAGTATAACATTGCAATGTTACACCTTCCCACTCAACTTCTCATATCAACCTGGATTACCCATCAAACAGAGAAGTATCTGATCCAACTGCATATGAACACCTATCTGCCCCTCTAGGCTCGATACCTCTCGAGAAGAATCTCGTACCGGTCATCTACAACTGCTCCATCCTCCTAACAATAGATGGATAGTATTCAACATTCGCAGCCCTCGGCTGCACCCCGCCTCATGCGGTACACTGGAGCCTGTACTGGTACCTCTTTTGGTAACCGCTCCCACAACACGCCAACAGATTCGCCAAGCGATATTCTCGACCCTGGGCTCCACCTACTGCAACCCCACACTTGGGTTCCCAGCACCCCCGGCACGCTCACCGGCTAACCCCCTCTGGGACCTCTTGATACGCTTGCGATCCTACGACGTACCTCCTCATGGAACTCTGGACCACACACTCGCTGGCGTCGGGAACCCGCCCGACCACGACCATGACAACGGCCATGTCCACGACCAAAACCTCAAACACCTTTAACCATTGCACTTCCAAGAACATGGGTTAACAAGCAATCTTAACATAACACAAAAACACAAAAACTCACCGTCGAATCACACTGTAGGCTCGAAGAAGATGTTCTAGGACTCCAGGCCACACACAATTGACTAACTCACATAATCAATCAAGACATTCAATCCCAGACAACACAACAGAAACCTAGTGAACCCAAACCTAGAACCATAAGGGCTCTGATACCAAACTGAAACGACGTGACCCATTTTTCTTTTTTTAATAATAAATAATAATAATAATAATAATAATAATAATAATAATTTACTACGACTAGTGGTCTCATACCCACTAGCCACCTAACCACAATCACAAATAACAGCGGAATAACAATACCAATTAAATAACCAATAATAATCCATAATAGAACAACCAATATCCAATCCTAACCATTCCAATGTCAAACAACAAGAAACACCAAACCGGCAATCCTAGAAATGTTTCTAATGACCCAACTCTATCAACCTAGCAATGCCAGACAACATCCAATCGAGTCCCTAGAACATATTCCTCTTCATTGCCTTGATTCCACGATCACACTTTGCCTTTACCTGCACCACAAACACAAATTGAGATGCATGAGTATTTGATAAATACTCAGTGAGGCAATCCTCCCATCTACTAGGCTATACACACAAGCAATAAGATCTCTCATGCCACAAACAACAACAATAAAACAAACTAGGAACATGAACAAGTGATCCGACATGATCCGGTTACTGTCAGAATGCTGTCTAGTAGTGATTTCCTTCGAACAGAACCTCCGAATCTCGTNTCGAATCACACTGTAGGCTCGAAGAAGATGTTCTAGGACTCCAGGCCACACACAATTGACTAACTCACATAATCAATCAAGACATTCAATCCCAGACAACACAACAGAAACCTAGTGAACCCAAACCTAGAACCATAAGGGCTCTGATACCAAACTGAAACGACGTGACCCATTTTTCTTTTTTTAATAATAAATAATAATAATAATAATAATAATAATAATAATAATTTACTACGACTAGTGGTCTCATACCCACTAGCCACCTAACCACAATCACAAATAACAGCGGAATAACAATACCAATTAAATAACCAATAATAATCCATAATAGAACAACCAATATCCAATCCTAACCATTCCAATGTCAAACAACAAGAAACACCAAACCGGCAATCCTAGAAATGTTTCTAATGACCCAACTCTATCAACCTAGCAATGCCAGACAACATCCAATCGAGTCCCTAGAACATATTCCTCTTCATTGCCTTGATTCCACGATCACACTTTGCCTTTACCTGCACCACAAACACAAATTGAGATGCATGAGTATTTGATAAATACTCAGTGAGGCAATCCTCCCATCTACTAGGCTATACACACAAGCAATAAGATCTCTCATGCCACAAACAACAACAATAAAACAAACTAGGAACATGAACAAGTGATCCGACATGATCCGGTTACTGTCAGAATGCTGTCTAGTAGTGATTTCCTTCGAACAGAACCTCCGAATCTCGTCTCCAAACTTCTCCTCTTCGTCCCACACAATCCCAGGAACGAATCCAAGCCTCAGGAGCTACGAAAAACTCACAAACAATCAAAAACAAACAACCAAACAACACACAATATCACAGAAACAGAGATCTTAGCTTAGATAAACCATGGTCATGCACTCAGCTTAGCCAACAAAGAGATCTAAGCCCAAAGGACGAAGCTACCACCATAGAAACCTTCCCACCACGTTCCTAGCCTTGGATCTTCACTCTCACAGCAAAATCTCTCCAAAAATGCCTTCAAATCTCACAAACTCTCACAAGAAATCTTAGAAACTGTTTTCTCTTCTTTCTCTCTCAAAAACAACAAACGGCGACCAAGACAAAAATAAAACACGAGCTAGGTCGTTTTCCCACTTAAATATCTCGGTTCAATGGTTTTTCCTAAACCTAACCGGTCCAAATCGATAATTAAATCAATCTGGTCGAACAAGAAATAAGTGGTGTCGACCAACACCGCCATGAGTGTCGATCGACACCCAGCCCCAAAACGCTAAGTTTTGGTATGCGGGCGTTACAAAAATAGACTTTTTTTTTGTTGGCATTCGTAGTTCATCTTATACATTCTAGAATGAATGAATGTTCTATTAAGATAGAAAGATAGATCATCATTTTTTTTTGTCAAATGAAAGATAGATCATCTATGCGACTGTTCATGTACCAGTTGAATAGGAAGGTGACCTTACAGAAAAAGTAAGACATGAGCAAAACCATCGGAAATCTATTAGAAATATTATTAGTTATACTGATTGATATGAACTTTTCAAAAATATCGGACAGATTATTAGAAGTGGAAATGTTCATTCAAAATTACTGGAATTAAGTTCTAAACTTTTTAATGAATGTTTTGATTTTTGGAAGACAAACAAACTTCATCTTTTTCAAAGGTTAGATGTTGTACATTTCGATGTAAGTATGATGATGGATCGTAGAGCAAGCTTAGTAGTGGCACAATTTTTCGGTTTTGTGAATTTTCAAAGATGCTTTTTTAAAGAGTATAGCATGTATTGATAATATTCTTGAAAAAAAAAAATATTTCGATGTTTAAATCAGAAAATAATTATAAATATATAAAGAAAAAAACAAAGAACAATGAAAGTATAATAACTACATGAATGATATACATGTATACCATATCATAATAATGATATAATGTAATTTAACATGTCGTTTAATGAGCTTAGGAAGAAGGAAAAAAATAATCACTTCTTGAAAAATGTACCTTTTCAAACGATAAATCCAAAAGCATATGATCTTCATATGCAGCGTTTAGGACCCAAGTTCGAATTAACTTCCTAATTTGTCTTTCTTCAGCTGTATGAATTTCAAAATTTTCCCCCAATAATAATTTTTAAAATTGGAATGATATGTTCTCAAAATTTTATTACTTATCATTCGTCGTGGTCTTTATAATATATGCATTTTCGCAAAAGAAACGCATTTGAGTTTATTTTTAGCAATAATAATTAAAATTTGTTACATGAAATATTCCAAATTTGTTTAATTAGAACCCCCTATTAATCTTCGACCGACCCTATAATATACCCAGTCGTTACGGTGATGATACTTTCTCTTTTTGATTTGTTGATATCTAATCTTGTAAGGTTAGAACTCTGGTTGTTTTTGAATAAGAAAAATAAAAGCTTCCTCTACCTTAAGTCTTTCAATTCTCCTTTCTCTTGATCCATTGATACTCGAGAAAAACAGAGAACTCTTAGCTATGCTTGTCAAACTCTAGATCCATTGATACTTAAGCTTGCAAACGTATTTACCACTGCATTAGTTGGTATCAGACACAAACATATCCTAAATCATGCCTCCTAAAAAGAGCCTTCAACAGCAGCTAAATGACCATAACGATTCGTTTCGAGCAATGCTAGATGAGTTTCAACAAGCTATGACAAATATTATGCGTACATCTATTGAAACAGCAACGCGCGCCATCGCTGAAGCACATAACCCAGCTCGTGTGTTACCTCATTGTGAAGAACAAATCTTTGATGAAGAAGATGACGATGAAGCCTTTGCTACCAACACTTTTGCACACTTGGGGGAACGCCAACAACGTGGTGACCAGCAAAGGCAAGATATTATTGCTGCTCCATGAGTTGATACTCATATATGGGAGTCGGGTTTTAAGCTTGACTTCCAGGAATTCACCGATGGACTGAAACCAGAGGAGTTTTTAGAGTGGATAAGCACAATAGAAGAGTCTTTGGAATTCAAAGATGTTCTTGACGCGATGCGAGTGCCTCTTGTTGCAACATGTTTCAGAGGAGGAGCTTCTGTGTGGTGGCAACAAAAAAAAGAATCACACGCTAGAGCGGGTAAAAAGCATGTAGCTTCTTGGGAAAAGTTATAGAGGTTGATGGGTAAAGCCTTTTTATGCCCAAACATACCAAGATTGATCCCCTATAAGATCCATCATCTCGAGGGGGTGTATTAGGGATACAATATCCCACATTGGAAGTTGAGTAGGATCTTAAGCGATGTGTATAAGATATGGGCCTCTCCACTAATCGTCAATTGGTTTTAAGTTGGAAGCCCACAATCTAATATAGGGCTTCTCAAATCCTCAGAACCAATGAAACTGACTGATTCTTCAAGAAACACGACTTTGGGACAACAACGGTCTACATCGTTTAAGTGCTTCAACTGTGGAGAATATGGACATCACCAATCTTCCTGCCCCAACTTGCAACGATGCGGTCTCTTAGCCGCTGAAGAACCTATCTATGATGATTATTATGATGATAAAGATGTTCAAGAAACATAACAGGTCAGTGGTGATACTGGTCCTTTGTTGATGCTGCGAAGAAATTACCTTCGCCCACATGTAGTTGAAGAACCTTGGCTTCATACTAATATTTTTCAGTCAACTTGTAGAATATGAGGAAAATTTGGTGGTATGATCATTGATTTGGGAAGCTGCACAAATGTTATCTCCGAGGAAGCAGTCACAAAGCTTGCGTTGTTTACCGAGTCGCATCCTTCTCCGTAAAATATAACATGGTTGAATTCTAAGACAGATATCAGAATTTCAAGACGTTGTTGAGTTCCTTTCTCGATGGGTCTTAATTATAAGGATTTGGTATGTTATGATGTTATTACCTATGGATGCTTGTCATCTACATTTGGCCCAGCCTTGGCAGTATGATCATCGTATTGTGCATGATGGTTTTGCGAATACTCACATTTTTTCTTATGAAGGGAAACACATTACTTTGCTACCATCTCAAGTAGCAAGAGATCCACTTGTCACGAGCAAGGAAGTTGATAAGTCAAAACCCGTGTTGTTGTTGTCAAAGTTACAGGTTCTTGACGAGTGTGTAGATTTTGTTTATTTTGTTCTGTTACAATCGTCAACGACGTCGTCAGTCTCTTAAGTTCCATATGCTTTCCAAGAGTTGCTAACTGAATTTCAAGATGGTTTTCCTTCAGAATTACTAGATGGGTTGCCGCCTTTACGTGACATTCAACATTGTATTGATTTTGCTTCAAATGTGGTGCTGCAAAAACATCCACATTATCATATGAGTCACAAAGAAGATGATGAGTTGTGAATACAAGTGGAGGATCTCCTAGCAAAAGGCTATGTGCGTGAGAGTTTAAGTTTTTGTGCAGTTCCAACATTACTTATTCCCAAAAAGGACGGGTTTTGGCGTATGTGTGTTGATAGTAGAGACATTAACAAAATTACTGTACGGTACAAATATTCTATTCCACGCCTTGATGATCTTTTAGACTATATCGGTTCAGCCTCTATTTTTACTAAATTGGATCTTCGAAGTGATTATCATCAAATTCCAATTCATCCCGGTGATGAATGGAAGACGACTTTCAAAACATGAGAAGGACTGTTTGAATGGCTAGTGATGCCTTATGGTTTGTCAAATGCTCCAAGTACTTTTATGCGATTTATGAATCAGGCTCTTCGACCATTTATTGGACGTTGTGTGGTAATTTATTTTGATGATATACTCATCTTTAGGTCCTCTTTGGCTGAGCATTTGGTGCACCTTCGAGATGCGTTACTTGTCTTACGAAAAGAACAATTGTTTGCTCTACAAAGAAATGTGTCTTTGGCGTAGAGCAAGACCTCTTTTTGGGTTACATCATCTCTACGTATGGCTTAAAAGTGTTTTCGGACAAGATTTCGGCTATAGAATCTTGGCCTTCTCCTCGTACAATGATGGAAGTGCACAGTTTCCACGGTTTGACTTCCTTCTACCCTCGCTTTGTGCCTCATTTTAGTAGTATAATGGCACAAATTACCGATTGCATTAAATCCACCTCGTTTTGTTGGATGGCTGCTGCTGAAGATGCGTTTCACGCTATCAAGGAGAAGTTTGCTACAGTTCTGATGCTTATTCTTCCAAACTTTGATGTTGCCTTTGAGATTCATTGTGACGCCTCCAAGGCTGGAATTGGAGCAGTCTTTAAGTCAATCAAATCACCCTTTAGCTTTTTTTAGTGAAAAGATTTCGGGCTCTCGTGTACGCTATACTACTTCTAATATTTATTATGCTTTGTTTCAGTTTTGTTTTCTTCTAATATTTTTGGGCTTTGTTTCTTTCAGTTATGTCGGATTAAGTTACTACTTGATCGGCAAGTCTCGTTAGTCGTTTAGAAGGATTTTTTTTCAGTTTTTAGTATAAATACTCTCAATCTTTGTAAGGTTAGAACTCAGTTGTTTTTGAATTAGAAACAGAGAAGATTTTTCCACTTTAAGTTTTTAAATTCTTCTTTCTCTTGATCCATTGATACTCGAGAAAAACAGAGAACTCTTAGTTTCGCTTGTCAAACTCTAGATTCATTGATACTTGAGCTTGTAAACGTATTTACCATTGCATTAGGTTGGTTGGACTTCTAAATCAACAAAAATAGTGGTAGGGACGTAAAGCCATGGCCAATATATTCGCTTCACACATCACCTGAAGAAGTGCAGATTAATATTCTTGTGTAGTTTTGATTCGAGAGCATAAAGAAATGAAATCAAAATGGCAAACTGAATTATTTTTCTGGGCAAACGACCAATTGAACAATATGTAAGTAAAGAAAATTAAAGATTTCATGCATTAGAGTTAGGCCAATTATACTATATCAACGCTATTAGATTTAAACAATAATGCTTGTAAGAACAATAGTACAAACCACCATATATTTTCATCTATTTTTATTAGTTCAGTGCAATTTTATATTCTACTCATTGCGCAAAACATAATTTTCTGGAATTGGTTTAATCATTCAATATATACAAAAGACGAATTATAAAAAAAAAACTATCTCACGATGTTATCAAAAGTCCATTAATTTTTTAAGGTTATTATTAACATTGTAACATTGTTAAAACATCTCGAATTAATTAGTAATCACTTAAATCAATAACCTATAACCGAAAGGTTCGATTAGTAATCACTTAAATTCACTCTCCTGTTCTAAACGAGATGTGTGCCACAAAAGATTTTAGCTAGGGATTGGTTCCGGTTCCGGAGACTCGGTTAAAAGCAATGTATTAGAATAATAGGTAAAGAGGGACCAGCTCAGACAACACGTCGCTAGTTCAAGTTTCCAAAAATAAATATAGGATTCTAAATTTTTTTTTAATCAAAGGATTTGATTAGTTTAGTTATAGCTTATCGGTAAAGCCTCCGTAACTTTTTAGTAAATCCATGCAAAGACACATTTACATGCTTTTTTATTTTTCTTTCACATTTACATGTTCCCAACCTCTGCACTTTGTTTGATGCACTTCCTCGTGCCTTTTTTCACAATTTTTGTTTTTGTTTTCGTCATCATGATATTTCATCTGTTTTATAATCAACAGAATTTCACTTTTTTTTTTTTTTTATAAGTAGTATGATTTTGTATTTCTACTTAAAGTGCAGATATACTATCAAAATTGAAAAAAACAATTATAGTAATAAAATTTCAAAATATGGTTTAATTTTTTTTTTTTTTGAATTACTAAGAAGACCCGTACATCCCCTTAAACCAGGAACCAGAATATTTTATATGGTTTTCTGTTAAAGACCGTCTCTCGAACCGACGACCTCTATACTTTGGAAAATAGTTTAATTTCCTATCACTTTACTGATTAAACGTTAAATATTTAACTTGTATTTCGTTATTTATTTGAATCAATTCTATTAATTAAGAATCTCTTTAACATAGCACTTATGGAGTCCTAAATTTGTACTTTCCCTTATGCTTGAAGGGATTTTCTCACCTTTTGGCTAATATTTATGTGATGATCTTTGCGTTATTGTGTCAGAAGGCCATCGTTTATTTTTTACAAGGAGACATTATATACATATATATATATATCACATTGATAATAAAGATGCACCTAGAAGTACTAATATTCTTTTTGTTATTACTAGACGACAAAAACCGTGCCCTTTTGACTCGGGTCTTTGCTCTTTACATCTTGATGAGACCAGAATAAGAAATTGATCAATATTTGGGCCTTTTGACCCTCATACGTATCTCTTATTCAAAAACAAAAAGAGAGAGAGAACTTGGAAGAATCTGTCCTTGATAATATCATGATGCGATTCACAACCATAGTACTAGCTTTCCTTTTGATTATTCAATCCGTAGAAGAGGAACATGTCCTAGTCTATGCTCATGAAGGTGCCTTTACATAGAGATCCCTAATTTTTCTTTTTTTCGATGCCTTACTTTTTCTTGCACATTTTTTTCTTCGGCTGATGATTAGCTTAACAAAATTGGTACTAATAAGTTTTGTTTAAAGTAATATCTTTAAAACTTGATTCATAGGCGGAGAACCTAGTCACAAGAGTGTTGACTATCGTGGAGATCAAGATTCATCGACACTGCACCCTCAAGTAATACATTTATTTTCAATGAATCTTTCTCAATTTTTTTATTTTTATGAAATCCATTATATAACTTTATACACCATATAATAGGTTTCATACGACGTTGCACCGAGGAAACTAAGGTCGGGGAGAACAGCGAGAGCCGAGAAGAAGCAAGTGACGGCAATGAACAATGATAATTGGAGTTTCAAGATGTCAGCTTCATCAGAGCATTTGACGGTTGGGTGTAAATTAGGGTTTCACAAAAGAAGTAAGAGTTCTTTATTTAAATGGAAACCCAAGAAGAAAAAATCTTCTAGTCCATTTGTAGCTTTCTATGATGATTATCATGGACCAGCACACCATCCTCCTAGGCATAACTTATAGTCACAGCAAACAATTTATAATTTGTAATATTGTAGCATTTGTATAATCTCTTTATTAATTAGTTTTATTCTTAAGCTTCAGTAATCATTTTTAGCTGTTTGTACAAAAACACACTTCCTTCATCCTTTATAAAAAAAACTTTATTTTTATTCTGAAGTGATTGGTTAAAGTAGTGAACATGTCTTTATTTTAGATATGTTTTGGCTTTACTGCAGGAGAGCACAAGCAGACCAATGTATTGGCAGATATTGACACCACCAAGGTTTGTCTTGTAATCCATCTTTAAAGACTCATAGATTTAGTCTCCTTGTTATCCCTATAGTATTTATCGTTTCATATATAACTTTATTTACAGCATAAATCCTGTCAAAAGATGATGACCATAGTCAACTATCTCACCATCGATAATAGCCTTTCAAGACTTGAACCATCTACTTCAGCCAAGAATATGAAGAAACTGGCTCGATTGTTACGCAATGATTATCCGATCCATAGTAAGCCTCGACGCAAGCCTCCAATCAATAATCAAACTCCTCGCTTGATCTAAATAATTGTGGATCAGTTGAACAAAGAAATTGAGTTACGGATAAAGTATGATGATAAACTTTGGTGGATAGGTAAACGATTTTGTTGGTCGTCCCAGTTTTGTTTCTATGTATAGGGACATATATATCTTTGTGTTGTGATCAAAGTAATAATTATTGTCCAATCTCCTGCTGCAACATAATCTATAAGGTAATTTCAAAGATCATTGCTAATCGTCTTAACAGGCTCTTACCAAAGTTCATTTTCGAGTAACCAGTCTGCTTTTGTTCAAGACCGACTTTTGATTAAAAATGTTCTGCTGGCTACTGAACTTGTCAAAGATTATCATAAGTCCTCAATCTCTGGTCGTTGTGCGATGAAAATCGACATCTCCAAGGCCTTAGACTCAATACAATGGTCTTTTCTGTCCAAGATTTTCTCTGCCATGCACTTCCCGCCACTATTTATTCACTGGATTATGCTTTGTGTGTCAATGGCCTCTTTCTCAGTTCAGGTTAACGGTGAGCTTGCGGGTTTCTTCGGAGCTCGCGGGGCCTGCGTCAAGGTTGTGCTCTATCCCCGTATCTGTTTGTCATGTGTATGGATGTACTCTCCAAACTTTTGGACAGGGCAGCGGGAGAGCGTTTGTTTGGCTATCATCCGCGGTGTCAGAACTTAGGTCTCACTCATTTAAGCTTTGCTGATGATCTTCTGGTTCTATCGGATGGTAAGCTGCAATCTATTGAGGGCGTGTTGGCGGTGTTTGATCAGTTTGCTAAGATTTCAGGGCTCACTATAAGTTTGGCGAAGTCAACTATCTACTTGGCTGGTGATGTTGCTTATCCTCCTGGGGTGCAACTTCCGTTTGCAGTGGGCTCCTTACCAGTCCGCTACCTTGGCCTCCCCCTCATCACCAAACGGCTAACAGTGATGTATTGCACTCCTTTATTGGAGCAGATTCGAAAACGTCTAGGCTCTTGGACTGCTCGTTCTTTATCCTACGCTGGTCGATTTAATCTGATATCCTCTGTGTTGTGGAGTGTTTTTAGTTTTTGGATGGGGGCGTTCCAACTACCGAGTGCGTGTATCGCTGATATTGAATCTTTATGCTCTGCTTTCCTTTGATCTGGGACAGAAATGAATGCTCGAAAGGCAAAGGTATCATGGGAGGTTGTTTGTACGCCTAAAGCAGAGGGAGGACTTGGTTTACGTTCTTTAAAGGAAGCAAATCTTGTGTGTTGTTGCGGCTAATCTGGCGTTTAATATCCCATGGTACCTCCTTGTGGGTGGCATGGTCTACTATGAATCTTTTACGGCAAGCATCCTTCTGGTCAGTTCAGAGCACATCGAGTTTGGGCTCCTGGATATGGAAAAAGCTTCTCAAATATCGACCACTGGCCATAACGTTTTGTAAAGTTGAGGTTAGGGATGGAACTCACTCTTCTTTTTGGTTCGATAACTGGTCAGATTTGGGTCCTTTTATTGACATTGTTGGTGACAGAGGTGTTATTGATCTGGGCATCAGTCGACAAAGTACACTCTCGGATGCTTGGACTCATCATCGTCGACGGCGGCACAGATCAGAGCAGTTAACTGCAATGGAGGATGCTTTTTATTCTCAATGGCAGCAACGACAGACAAGACCTGACAAATTATTATGGCGAGGTAAGAATGACGTTTTCCACCAGAAATTCTCCACTCGAGATACATGGAATCATGTACGAACGACTTCTAACACAGTATCCTGGCATCATGGAGTTTGGTTTGCTCATGCTACTCCAAAGTTCTCTTTCTGTGTCTGGTTGGCAGCCTTGGATCGCCTACCGACAGGTTTACGAATGGCGTTTTGGAACGGGTGGCTTGCGGGGACCTGCATTTTATGCCACTCTGCAATGGAGACTAGAGATCATATGTTCTTTAGTTGCCCTTTTGCTTCTGAAGTGTGGTCCGCGCTGTCAAAGGGTCTTCTTGGAGCCCACTACACAACGGTTTGGTCATCATTACTCGACACTCTCTCTAACCCACAGCTCCATAGGGTTGATGGCTTCCTTCTACGGTATGTTTTCCAAGTTGTTGTCTGCATGTTATGGCGCGAGCATAATGGGCGTCGTCATGGTGAGACTTCTCACACTGCAGCATGCATCATCGACTGGATAGAGAGACAAGTTCGTGATCAGCTTCTCGCCATTGGCCTCTCCGGTGATCGGCGATATGACACAGGCGTTTCAAGTATGGTTACATACTCGGCAGTTATGATCTTTTTTTGAAGAATTGTTTAGTGCTTAACCACATTTTCTAACTCTCTATAAACTGCTGCACACGTTGTACCAAGTTATTGTTTTCTTTTGAATATAATTTAACATTATTTAAAAAAAAAAAAAATAATAATTATCTCTTTGCTTTTTTGGGGTTGGCTTTAATATCCTAAAGTCATTAATATTTACCTTTAGCTATATTTTGACCTTGCTTTGAATTTAGTTTTTTGTACTGGTTTTTTTATATTAAAATTCGGAATTTTAAATTCCTATAAGAAGAGAATACAGTAAAACCTCTATAAATTAATAATGTTGGGACCAAGACATTTTATTAATTTATAGTGATATTAATTTATAGATATATTTTTAATTGTTTATTTTTTTTAAATTATGAATTGGAACAATTATAGCAAAATAAGATTAAACTTTCGGATGTTATAAATTTTATGGTTTAGGAATTGAACTTGTAATATTTATAAAGCATTATTGACAATAAATTACAAATACTATAAACAAATTGACTTATACACATGACATACATAAATTCAAATTTATGAATAATAATAATATTAATTCTCATATTTTAATAATCTGTCTAATTATCAAATTGTAAATGATGCATATCTAAAAATTAAAACTTTAAAATTTAATTATTTGTATGACATGTTATAAAATATTTTAGAGATATCATTATAGTTTGAAAATACAACATTACAAATGTTCTATAG